>NC_059503.1:50130351-50207851 GCF_914767665.1 Harmonia axyridis | reverse complement strand
TTGCTTACGCGGTGCCTTTCCGCCAGTGGATTTTCTTGCCGTTTGCTTCGTACGGGCCATCTCGAGTATGGGTATAAACTAGTTGAGGTAAATCTTAGATTCATCTATTTATAGCGGAATAGGTAGGCGGTTCCACTGCACATTCTCGCAATATCATTGGTTGGTCGTGTAGATCTAGTGGTGGGGAAAACTGTGATGGTCTAAAAGCCGTATTTTACGGTAAAACCTTTAGTTAATTCTTGTTATTGTAATCGTTAACGGAAAAATGACTGGCAGAGGCAAAGGTGGTAAGGGTTTGGGAAAAGGTGGCGCTAAGCGTCACAGGAAAGTTCTACGAGACAATATCCAAGGAATCACGAAGCCCGCTATCAGAAGATTGGCCCGCCGCGGAGGGGTGAAACGTATCTCTGGTTTGATTTACGAAGAAACTAGAGGTGTACTTAAGGTATTCCTAGAAAACGTTATTAGAGACGCTGTAACTTACACCGAACACGCAAAAAGGAAGACTGTAACAGCAATGGACGTCGTATATGCTTTGAAACGCCAAGGTCGTACGTTGTACGGTTTCGGAGGTTAAATTTCACCATCGAAATATTGCTATCGGTCCTTTTCAGGACCACAAAGTTAACGTTTCTTCGTTTTTTCCATTACACAAATATCATACAATCCGAAAGCAAACAAAATTCCCACAAAGGCTAAACCTGTCCGTGAGATGGGCAACCAAATTACAATGACGAGATAATTCTTTTGGAATTCACCGTTAAGGGTAAACAGCTAACATTTTCATTCACCCAACTATAAATATTATTTATTAATTTTTTTTTACTTGGAATTGCTGTGACCATACGATCACAAAATATATAAATATTCCGAGGACAAACTAAAGTGTTGTCTATTCAAGTTTATAAGCATTTAGTTAGTAGTGCTCTAGGAGGAACATTTCTTATCCAAATTTTATTGCCACCTTATTTTATCAATTTGAACAAATTAAGAAATGGGCATATATAAATTATTCCATAAAATATTTTCACAGAATCGATGACGGTAGGCGGCGATAAGATATATAATTATTTCTTCTGCGCGTTCCGTTCATCAACTTTACATCGACAACAGAATGGTAGAGAGTCGAAACAATTTCGTACCTCGGCATGGGATCATTCAAGGGAAATCCGCTGTAGGATTGAAAAGGCAAGAGCAGCTTTCATTAAAATGAAAAAACTTTTCACGATTCACGACCTGAACAAGAAGACCAAAATACGACTTCTTATTAAATATATTCATGTACTAGTACAATACATGTTTTTCCTATGATTACACTTTTCGTTTATTATTATTGTTATGGCAATCAAAAAAAACTTGCAACCTGGTGTGGACATTTTTATTATGGTCCTTAATTTCAGAAGAAAGATTATAGTTTATACCTGTATTTAAATTAAGATAATATTCAGAAAATTTTAAGATTCGTTGTAGGTACTAAAAATACACGTGATGTTGAGAAGGGGGAGGGGGGGTGGTCTTAAACCTCACTACGTATCACCAATGGGTGAGGGGGGTTTAAAAAATGCTAAAAAAAGATCACGTGATTAATGGACAACCCCTAATACAGCAGGCATGGTTGGGGGAAGGAGAGGTCCCGGCAGGAGGAGAATTTCGTGGCTCTGAAATTTGAGAGTCTGGTTCTGGGAAACAACAATTGGACTGTTTCGTGCAGCAGTGAATAAGGTCACAATAGCCAGAATGGTCTCCAATATCCGATAACGGATTGGCACTATCAAGAAGAAGAAGTTTCGTTCATCCCACCCGTTTGAGTTGATAATTCTCGCTAAGTTAATCCCCTCCGCGTATAACGAGATCACACATTTTCTAATCGAGAAGCCAATTTTCTCATTCCTATCCCGCATTGCACAATATTTCACACACGGTACAATCCATATTATATTTACAAAGAAAAAACATATATATCAACCGTTGAACTTATCTCTCATAAGGGTGTCAAATATGAACCGCTGGGTTCATATATATATATATATATATATATATATATATATATATATATTAGGCCATTAAATATGCTGATGATGTCAGTGGTGCCGGTATTAATCATATTAATTGCTTTCACTTAAATATAACATCATTAGTAGTGAATCTTACAATAGAGCGTCTGCCAAAAATATTACATGCAAACTGCTCACCAAAACCTCTCAGCGTGTTCAGATGTTCATTTCTGTTCTATATTGTTAACAAGTGTCGGGGACGTGGCACATCCTTGTATTAATGCTTTTTGAACAATATTCCTTATTCTTCATATAGGGATCTTGTTTTCGCTGTATATTACATGACTCCGATCAACAATACCATTGCATAAACCAGCAAAAATTCTTCATTGCTCACCTCTTTCTTTCTTCTTTTCTTCAATAACAGATTTATGGAAAATTACATTACGGCACTATTATGACCGTTAATAACAATAAAAATTAAATCTGCCAGTATGTACTCATCATCATAAACATTTCAGGCTCTCTTCATCGTTCAGCTTAATGACGAGTTGATGGAAATTTATACTTTCGATTCTATGACCATTCAATCTGCCAGTGAGTTATCAGACTCATCATCAAGACATTCCATATCCATTATAATATAATTATAATACAATATTATTATAATATGATAATAATAATGAGTGGAGGGTGAAGCAACTTTACCTAGACATTCTTCCAGTGCCCATTGGACTGACAATATTATACTTGAGATTTATACTCTCCCGTGTTACTTAAGTTTCACATGTTTGAAGTGCAGAATTAACAATTTAGTATTTCACTTGAATTATTAAAAGTAGTTTACTTACTGAATTATTTGATATCTTAATTAAATGAGGTAATATAGTTTTGTTTGCACGATATCGCTGGTTCCCATTTATATCATTCGCTGATTCCTGCTTCCAGTATGGGATTACAAATTGTTTTTTTTTATGGAGATTTTATATTATCCTTTTTTTTTCAAACTATTAATTTGTATGATTACCTCCTGGTCCGTTCTTCAGGTAATTCATCCGTTAGTGCGTGTCTAACATTAATCGAGTTTTCATATTAGATTGACTACTTTTTCCGAACGCTCTTTTGTATTATGGCATTATGTAGCGGAAAAGCTTTTCTATGAATTTATGAACAATCAGCTACATTTCCAGCCTGCTCCAAAATACGATTATTATCCTTTCCTGTCTGTTATTTCTCACGAGTTGATTTAAAATTGTCTTCATTGAACAGTTAGAAGATTCATCCACACTAGATCACCCTACCGACTCGCCACTTTCAGAACTATAATAACCCTAATTGTAGGAAAGTTATCGATTATATCAAGTATGCTTTGAATTAATGAAAATTCGAACAATTTACGTTCCCTGAAATACAATTGATTATATTTCCTATTAATCAAATTGGAGAAAACTGAGGCCAATACTCTGGCTCGAAGGACCACCTTTGTTAACGATAGCGTTTTATACCGGAATTCACATTCCTTCGTTCGAATGTCGTTTATTATCGATTATGGGAAATTTTCCGGGAATATTTCTAGACGATATGGTGCAGAAATTTTCTATTTTTGATTTTTCCATTCGGAAATTTCAAGGATTGATCAATTGAGCATTTTGCTCGAAATAATCCTCATATTCATACATTTCTAGCCAAAGTTCCGTCGACTTCAGTTTTAATGCATTAATTTTCAGTATTTTTCCTGCAGAAAGTGTATCTAACGTTCTTGATATATATACATATATAGATAAATATATATACCGTGTAACGATTTCATCAATTATCACGATAATGTCTTCTGCCGATACAGAGGTGCAACAAAGCGGTGCGTCCGTTCCAATCGGTGCGAAAACTGCGAAGAAATCCGAGAAAAAGACTGCGACCGCCAAACAGGCCAAACCCAACCATCCTCCGACTTCAGAGATGGTTAATAACGCCATCAAAGATTTGAAAGAAAGAAGTGGATCGTCATTGCAGGCCATCAAGAAATTTATAGCTTCCAACTATAAAGTAGATTCGGAAAAGTTGGCTCCTTTCATTAAGAAATACCTCAAATCAGCTGTGCAATCTGGATCTTTAGTTCAGACAAAAGGAAAAGGCGCATCTGGTTCGTTCAAATTGGCAGCTGGTGGTTCGACATCGGGATCCCAGAAGAAAGTGATTAAAAAAGCCACCTCCAAGTCCAAAGATCTTAAAAAATCCACTTCGGCATCAGCTGTGGTGACCGACAAGAAGAAAAAGAAGTCTACTGTTGCCAAAAAACAAGCCGCTGTAACGAAAACGAAGAAAGCAGTTGCAACAACCGAGAAGAAGAGCCCCAAAGCCGCCAAATCCCCTTCTAAAGCTAAGAAGATTGCGAAATCGCCAACTAAGAAACCGAAAGCTCCAAAACCCAAATCAGTCAAGTCTGTGGCAACTCCGAAAAAAGCAGCACCTTTGAAGAAGAAGAAGTGAATATAAAAATTACTGTTGTGATGAGAATGGTTCGTCTAACTAATCGGTCCTTCTCAGGACCTTCAAAAATTATCGATCAAATTTGAAATATTCATCTTGTTCTCCAATTTTTCTGATTCCCCATTTCTCTGTCCACCTTGAAACCGAAAGGCCTTACCGTATTGATTGTTGTCCTTCAATTTATTTTAGAATGAGACTACAAAAATTTTTTTTACAAATTTTGCCTTGAAAATGTTCTTCATTTCATTTCAGGGATCTTAGGGCTTGATGTGCTCTGAGGAAGATGAAAGACTCTGGCATTCTTGTATCGTCAAGTTCTGCGTGCCGACCAGATCTGTCCCCTATTAATTGTACTTGACTTCTCTCTTCGCCTGAACCACGGCACATTCATCTTTCCCCGGCTTCATTCCGATAGCCTCAAAGAACGCTACCACATTTCCCAATTGCTCGTCGTTAGCGGAGTAGAGCTTGAGGTCGTCGATGTATCTAACTGGCTTCTCAGTAGGTTTAGCGCCAAACAAAACCAGAAGAGACTCTGCGTGTCCCCCTGAAAAATATCTATCCTGATTTTGATTTCGACAGTTTTAACATAGATCTTGTTCTTATCCAAAAACATGTGGACAAGAGGTGGCGGGTCAGGTTTTTTTACCTTTAAAACAAAGTCAGTACTTGCAATCAATCATTACCGAATACATATAGGTACTTCAAATAAATATATAATTCAAGCGGAATATCGAAAAAATGCCAATATTCACGTAACAATAAATCGGACAAATGCAGGTACCGAATGAATAATATAAGGCTGCTAATTTCACACATACTTTCTGAAGGACTAATTGATACGTAAGTATCTATCACTTTGCAATCACAAATAAACGTTTCAGAAACTATAATTGATCATTTCAATGAGCGATTAATATTTGTTATTCATATTTAATACCTATATATGTGTGCTCGTTAAATCGCTCTTTGAAATGATCAATTATAGTTTCTGAAAGGTTCTGTGTTTGCAAAATGAAAGGTACCTACGTGTTCATTAGTCCTTTAGGATGTCTGTGTAAAATTAGAAGGTTTTTTCTTATTCCTGCATTTCAAACAGCTGAAAATAGAAAACATGAAATTCGAGCGATTCTTGGGTGTTATTGGTGGTAATAACCTATTGATGGCGGAGCTTATCAGAGAGAAGCACTCTAGCTCAACGATAGAGTCAAAAGGAGGCTCTCAGAAAGGTCCGGAATGATAGTTGGGAAGAGAAACTACTTTCTCTTTCCACAGAAGACAACAGTGTTTGGCGGATGGCCAAAGCACTGCACTCAGATAGGAAACCAACCCCGCCGATTCACGGTTTACGAGGAATGGTATACAGTCCAGAAGAAAAGTCTGAAGCTTTCGCAGATAACCTCCAACGCCAATGCAGCTGTAGTTACAACTATGCGGAATTGGACCACATTGAGGACGTCAACCGCAAAGTGAAAAATGAATCAACGGAAGCTATTGGTTTCGAACCGTTCAGGAAATCCAGAACACTATTATGTCGAGTAAAGTGAGAACGGCACCAGGACCGGACGGCATTACTAACTTGACGTTGCGGAACCTCCCTCGAAAAGCTTTAGTAGCACTGACGAATATAGTCAATGCTAAAGATTCAACACAATAACGAAAGAAAAGAATATCATACAGTAGGAACAGTTCGGTTTTTAAAGCCAACATTCCACTGTGCAACAAGTGCTCCGAGTAGTGGAACCAATCACGGATGGATATAACCGGAAACAAGTCACAGGAGCTGTGTTTTTGGATGTAGCCAAATCGTTTGATAAAGTACGGCCCAAAGGACTGCTATACAAACTGCTTACGGCAGGTTTCCCACTCTCCATGGTCCAACTTTTAGCTTCTTACCTGCATTCTCGCAAGTTTAGAGCCAGATTTGACGGAGTATTGTCTTCAGAGAGGTCTCTTTTAGCCGGAGTTCCGCAAGGATTTCTGCTGTCTCCAATATTTTTCACAATATATGTATCCGAATTGCCAAAAACGGTGAAAAACTCCATGGCACTTTACGCTGACGATACCGCCTTTCTTGCCAGTTCTTGGTGTCCCAAAATGGCAACGAAGTACCTACAAGAAACCCTGAGAAGATCAAAGCAGTTTTTTTTAGCCGAAAGAAAATAGATCCCATCGGACTCGTCGTAATGTTCGGTAGGAGGATTGTAATGGAAAAACGAGGCCAAGTATCTGGGAGTGATACTTGACAAAAAACTCACTTGGAACCAACACGTCACATCAGCTGTGACGAAGGGGAAAGACAACAGCGGCAGCGTTGCAACCGCTACTTTGCAAAAGCACAAAAATGTCTCTTTCCAACAAGCTTCTTCTTTATAAGTCCACCATCCGGCCGGTCATGTGTTACGCATGTTCGGCTCCTAGGAAACACAAACGACCGAAGATGGCACTTCTCTAGGAAGTGTGTATTAGAGCCAAACCCTTACTGGCACAGAGATTGTGTAATGATTACACAAACTTTGCCACCTGCTAGAGCAGATCAAAATAGCTCACCAGAGGTGAATTATATTGAGATGGAGCAGTAAAAGGCTAATTTATAGCCTGACTGCAAAAGAGAAAGAAGTTGTTAGCTCTTCACTGTATTTAATAAGTAGAGCGAGTATGGACTGTATTTTTATTATAGATGTTGCGTTGGCAAAAACAATTCACAGATTTTCCGCTAATGAGAAACTGAATATAAAAGCTCTTACCAACTCCAAATGGGCCGTGATGATTTTGGGGGCTTCCTTTTCTTTCGTAGGCCTGGAGGGATCCCTCAATGATGGCACACCAGTTGTCATGCACTTGATATTCTTGAACCTTATAACTAATTACTGTCTCTATCAGTTACTAACACTTGAATTAATTTGCCACACACAGCGAAGTTAATAAACTTATCGAAATTAGCGATAATGCGAATACTATTGTTTATAGCGACGAAATATGCGGAGAACAAGAAAGTAACATTAACAGTTCCAATTAATAATAATGTTTTTGCTGTTATAAAAAACCGCTCGTTCCATATTGGCTCATATTGCCAATATTTTCAAAGCACTTTATGAGTCAGCAACCCACAATACAGAAAAGTGCAATTGTGTGCTGCCGACACAACAGAAGTTGTAAGTTAAAAAAATTCATACTAACTTTTTTTCTCAAAAATAAAGGGGGAATTCATTTGTTTCAAATTTGATTCATAATGCATTGGGGAGAAGACACAGTAATAACACTAAGAAGTTTTAACACATGATTTATTACAATTTCGATAAGTATGACAGCTTCATAATTTTTCTTTTTGGGTTGAAGGAATCAATAAGGTCAATTGGCTTGAAAAACAATTATGTATGATAATCAAAAAAACAGTTCCTCTGTCCGAAATGATCAATGAGCCTCTCCTTCAACGGAATCGTTCTTCTAATTCTTTCTTTCTACTGATTACTGGTTTTGGAGTTATCTACTAAAAATCTACCATCATCGTTCAGAAATCTATCAAAAATCTACTGACATACTTTTTAGAAAAAATTCCACAGTTGGCACTGCATTACAATTTCACATTATTCAGATTACACTTCATTCTAGTGTCTCTTATGGTTAAATTTTACTTCATGAATAGGATAGATATTAGAGATGCGTATAGATTCGCACATAAAACAAGAAAATTTTTAGGAAATCGTTAAAGAATGGATCGAATTTTTTAGACGAGATATATTCTACGCCTATGGACTCAAAACGTCAACTTACCTATGATAGGTTAGGTTTTCATTTCCGGATGTTTTACACACTATACATGTTTTTCGAGGTTTTACCATGATTAAAATTAACAATATGTAACTTTAAATTCACAAACTTGTATAAAATAACGACGATTACCAACGTGAAATTAAAATGAACAGTTAACCCTTAACGTCCCTCTAGTTGTCACGTGCAATAACAACAACAGAACCGTGTTGCCAAATCCCCACAATATTCGCAAAACATCTATGCCACAGAACGGAGAAAAGTTTACTTCTTCCTCAGAATGGCAACGCAGTACATTATAAGTGTTTGTAAACAAAAATGTTATAGCGATGTCAACAAATGCTATAAGGCACCTCTATATTTTCTTTCCTCTGACGTATTCACCATAAAATCGTACTCAACTTATTATATTTTTCTGTTTATCAATAAGAATTTTCCTTTTATTTACTGTTTTGAACTTGTGACCAATAAATTTTATGTAATGTTGTCTTTGATTTATTGAAATTCAGATGCTTTTTGGTCAAATTTTATCCAGACTGATATATTGGTTGCTTTTGGTAACGATCAAATCATTCAATGATTCTTTGAAGGTGAAATCGTATTGCACAGATTTTCTTCCTCTAATAATCCAGGCTGTAATGACTTGCCTTCTTTTTTCAAACAGTACTGTGAGAAATACTCAAATAAACTAATCAATGTGTGTTTGAAATTGATACAACTTTTTAGTTTCAAAATTTCTTGGATCAAAACCAATAATACAAACAAACTGAATAATCTAACCTCCTGTCAATGACATTTCCAATGCCAACCCGAAATCTGCAATTCAAAATGTTACTGATCGAATGAGCCATTACCAACTTAATTTCGATTTTCCACCAGCCACCCGGGATGTCAATAATTCCTGAACGGACTATATTCTAAAACAAGTTGCAGAATGGGCTTCTATTCTAACACGAATGCGAAATTCGAACGCATGAGTGTTGGAATTGCCTTCTGCAACGAGTATTAGACGATATTTTCTCTATTTCAGTCAAGTTTTGTGAATTATTGTCGAAATTAAATGAAAAATTTAGATTGAATATCCTAGTGACATTTGTATTGTATCATTGCAGTTGGTGTGACTGTTACGAACATTGACAGATTACGGAATTTGGATATGAATCGTACGTTTAGAATTTTGAAATAATTTACAATTACTCATTAAATTCGTTAGTTATGTCTGACGAAATCGATTTAACACCACCAGAATTAAGAGAAATTGCGATTAATGTTGCAAATCATTTCACTATATCCGAATTACTGTCTCCAATGAGTAACGTCATAAAATTCGTACACTCGCTCATAGATGTCCCTAGCAGTATTAAAAATACGATATATCAAATATGATAATTAATGCAGTTAAGAGTTAACTCGTATTACTCGAAACACCACGGGAGCAAGATTTTTCGTTGAGTTACGTATAGTTCGACATAGGCGTAGTTCGAGTTATACAATTCATTCTTGATTAAATTCGACTTACGGGAGAGTTGGATAATACCGAGCCCCAAAGGACTTGGACCTATAATTAGGAAACTATTTGATATTGAAAGAAACAACATTGAGTAATTAGTAGGACATTTATTCAGGTACAATAACCGCATAACAAAAACTTCTGAAATTTAATCAAAAAGTATTTATTGTCAATTTATAAAAAAAAATAGAGGCGCGGTATTATCGAACTGATTCGATATTATCGTGCCCAGGTTTGACAAAATCGTGCCCACATTATTTGCTCGCGAATGGGTAAGTAACAAAAGTATCTAATAATAAAAAAATTGATATCTTTCTGAGTAATTTTCCTGCGTGAAGATAGGGAGAGCCGAATCTTCTTCTCAAAATTAAATCAGTATATAAAATATCACGCAATAAGTATTGATGGAAACTTAAAGTCTATATGACAACAAAACGTAAATATTTTTTTATAACATGAAGTCTAAGTAAATTTTCGTCTGAAGTTTCTAGCAGATGTCTTTATTTTATTTCCGTTTCGAATAGCCTCAAGTACAGACTTCATATTTTACGGATTGATAATATCGCGCCCCGGCGCGGAATAATCAAACTTGATAATTTTATTTTTTAAGCTCAAAATTTTATGGGAAATATTATAGTACGTAAAAAAGTATTCGGTCAATAATTCTACAGTGTACAAGCATTAGAAATTTATAGTATCAAAGTATTACAATATAAATACAGTATTACTTACCTCTTACTGAAAGTACGCGAAAAATTATAAGGAGTGACGAAAAAAACTTCTACAGGGCGTGCTATTTTCGTCGTTTCAGGGACCGTGATGGCATTGCGCGGAGAAGGATGTAGGCATGTCCAGCTTTGATGTATACACACTACATCAAAGAAAAAGTGAATAGTTTTTGAATAATACTGAAGCGCGGAATTATCAACCCCGCGGTATTATCCAACTCTCCCCTACAAGATAATATAGACCTAAACCGCTTTATAGAGGTAAAGAATAGTGATATTTATTCCCTATAATAGGAGTAGATCGTACATATTTGATGAATTTACTGAAAAATGAATTGACAGTGAAAAATTTTATAATGAGATAGACCAATATGTCTCTCTGTGTTGACAAATTCTGAACATTTTAAGAGTTTGTCTGATGGAGGAGTCTGATTTAGACTCTAAAACAAAGGTTAAATTCAAAGTGTAAGTATTCCATTTTTTCGTCAACATTTTTTTCAATCCAAGAGCGTAGAAATGGGGAGGTACTGGGTGTGATTACCCCACCCCAAGATTTTCAAAATATAAAATTCTAGAAATATCGCGAATACGAATAACGAAAATTTCTCCATCAAATGAACCAATAATAATAATCATTTTTCTTTCCTTTGAAATCGACACGTCAGTAAAAAATCGGACCCCTTTACCGTTTATGAGTTTATTATCGCTTTCAAAATGAGTACATTAATTGCATTTCAGCTCGTCTTTGTCCGAGGTTTATTATTTTCCTTCATCTATCCGTTTTCTCGGCATCGCCCCTTTTTTGTTACCTGTGATTTTTGCATTCGTCATCGGTATACACTTACCTACCCGTTGTTTTCAGTTTTTTGTATAATTTTCGTCACAATACTGTAGTTGTCAAAGAACTGAACTGAGTAATTCCCATCTGAAAATTGTCTGGGCTGTGTTATATAATTTATTGTGGATCATTCAAATTGCAATTTTTTTTGTGAATATATCAGTTTTGAATTGATTATATCTGAACGGTGTTCCTAAATTGGAGGTACAAATGAAAATGACAGATTTCTCGGATCCTTTTAGGAAAAAAAGTCCTAACACGATTACGCAAACGCTTTGTTTTTGAGATGCCGGTGTTAAAGTTCAAGTTTTTTTCTCATATCACCTATCCTTCACAAGATATTCAATTTTAATTGGCATAGATCTTCCGATTTAAAGTTTTCAGCTTGTGATATGCTTATTTTGTATGCAAATCTGCAGTGTGATATTTTTTGTGGAAGGGTACCTGCTTCTTTCCACCAGAACTATTTTTTGGTGAAGCACTGGTTCTATAGAAAAATGTGGAAAGAAACTCTTGTCTTGTACAACACTTTTTGTTTTGTTATAGTTTTGTCGTTTCTGCTATCGATTTCGAAAAAAAAATTCAAACAGCTCTCTGGTAATCCTCAGGAAAATCCAAATTATTATAAAAATCCAGTTAGTAAGCTGTGATGAATAAATTGATTATAACTTCTGGTACTTATCAACAAATTCTGTAGCGAAGATTAATAAAGATTCGATAAACTAATAAATATAAGCATCACTAAAAATTATGACTATACAAGAAACACCCTGTATCTCGAAAACAAAGCGTTTGCGGTCTCATGTTTATAGGACTTTTTTTTCTTAAAATTATCCTAAGGAATATTTTCCTTCGTAAATCCTTTTTAGGAAAACCCAGTATAAGGTGAGAACAATCGAATTGGTAATAAAAAAAAATATTGAGTAATTAAGATTCAACTTCGTTATCAAACTTTTTTCCCACATTACAGATATGAGTAAACGTTGTTGTAAAAAAAAATTTTGTTCGAGAATCCCCCCCCCCAAGAAAAAGAAAGATCTCCGTCCTTGGTTTCCAGATTCCTCGTCATTGCTCGTTGCGAGGCGTATACTTGAAAACCGAGTTGTGATCTTTCGAATTATTATGTGTGCTCCAATTATTTTTTCTCTTGATATTTTTGGGCGCCCCTGCAGACCTTGCGCCCGTGACAAGTGCACCTTTGCCACGCCCTAGATACGGCACTGGTATTGCCTATTACCCTAACTGAATCAGGGATGTAATGTATTTCACAAAGACGAAAAACAACACTTCGAATTACGTGGAAGTTGTTTACACATTTAACATATGGAAATTTCCTACGATTCTGCGTTCGAAACTAGTTACTGACAAAGGCTAAGTGTTTTCAGCGGAACAGATGTTTTTAATCTCATTTAGTTTTCGAAGCTTTGCATGCCTTACCGCCCTTTGTATCAAGGCACTTAAACATGAGCCCGCAAACGCTTTGGTTTCGAGATACAGGGTGTTTCTTGTAGTGCTACTTTTTGTGATGCTTAACCAGTTTATCGAATCTTTATTAATCTTCGCTACACAGTTGGTAAATAAGTATCAAAACTTATAATTAATTTATTCATCACAGCTACCTAACTGGATCTTTATAATCATTTGGATTTTCCTGACAATTGCTATAGAGAGCTGTTTGAATTTTTTTCTCGAAATCGATTGCAAATACGACAAAACTATAACAAACCAAAGTGTAGTACTGAACAAGAGTTTCTTTTTATTTTTTTAAACTTCCAGTGGTTCACAAAATAGCCTAATTTACATTTTCTTGATATCTCTTTTTGTTAAAAAGTTATTACCATCGGAACACCTTACCCCGGGAACTTCCAGCCCCACTCTCCCCTAATCTCATACCGCCAGTACGTGAAAAATGCAAATCGAATATGAATTCTAACATATGAGTTTAGCAATAAAGAGTTCTAATAATAATAACATAAGATTCTACGGATAGAAAATACATTCGGAAAGATGAGTATGATATGGGTTCTTTGGTTTTTTCAATGAAATAAATTCTACGAAAGTAAGAAAGATAATGGAAAATAAAAAATATATACCTGTATAGCTATAATGGGTTCATATACCTGTATACCTGTAATGGGTCTATGTAGATTGTAGTGTCCCAGCGCAGGTTTTACTGCGTCTACTTGAAGATCTATTGTATTTTGTACGTTGTCATGGAATAGAACTAATTGCTGGATTTTCCAAACGACAATTTGATTATAAAAATATAAGTAACCATTTTTTCGGTAAAACCAGGGTACTCTCGACTTTCCAAGAATAACGAACATTTTTACATTTATCCATCAGATAACAGTAAACTGTGTTCAGTATTACCTGTTCATTCAATAAATCTGTTGAATAATTATGCATATTTTTCTGCTATGGAAATTGATGGCATGGTGGCTATGTTGGAATATCGTGATATTGATGGAGATTCTGTGCCAGTTTTAATGGCATTCAAACATGGATTGGAGGAAGAAAGTCTAGATGACTTTAATAGCAAAATATTATTTATGACAATTCCATCTTTTTTCAATTGTGAAATGCTCATTATTTTTTAAACCACCGGAAATATATTTATTTATTTAAAGATATCAACAAAGTTCCAGTCATAGGTGGCTAGGTTTTTTGAGTGGAATCTGGAATATTCGAATAAGTATTAACTAAATAATCATTGAATATTCACTTAATATTCATTGAATGATCAGTTATTATGTCATAAGAGCATATATAATATTCGATTAAACACTGAGACACGAGAGTGCAACTCGTGTGGTGTTTCCCGAAATACGACGAGATGAAAAGGTCCGCATAATCGAAATATACAGGGTGAGTCTTTGACTTGTACATATATTTTAACCCAAGATTCCTGAGGTCAAAAGAAACACTTTTTTCCTTTACCATTTTTTCCGATTCGGCCCGGTTAAAAAGATACAGGCTGTTGAAAATCGTTAAAAAAATGTGATTTTCGGCTATATCTCGTAAATGGTTGTATCGAAGGAAACGATTTTTGAAATATAGCTTTTTTTTGATGTGATACATCTTCTCCGAACACCAGATTCCATACACATTCTTCTGTTTCTTTGTTATGAACATAACATACCATAAAAATACCAGAAATTCGAAGAAACCAACTCTTAATAGTAATTTGAACGTTCATTGAAGAATATTTGGCTAATTTGAAAAATAAAAGTATTCTTCATATTTTCTCGTACAAAGCGCCGTTTTCGAATAACTTGATCTTAAAAAAAAAAAATTATCTGTGAAATTCAAAAAATTGGGTACTTTGGCTGAATGCAACTCTGTTCTATTGTGGAAAAAAAAACCACAGAAATGAATATTTAGTATGAAGTCATGTCTCAGATTTAAGAATTGAAGTACTAGCCAACTTAGTTTGAAAATGAAGTTATTTGAATAAGCTCACCTCAACTCCTCGATTTGATTAAAAATCACTGAGCTTTGGCACAGCTCTGATAATAAGAAGATACTTCACTAAAATCAACATTCTTTTTGAAAAGTCCAGATTATTCATAAAACCCATGTTTAAAAAAGTTTTCACAAAATAGTCCCATTATAATGACAACAATCAATATCCCACTAAAGACTGCTGCTATCGAACAATACTGTATTCTTCTTCGGCTCATTCAAACTCACATCGAAACATATCACTAGGACTAGGTACATACTAGACAAATTTTCATGTGATTGAGATTGAATACTTTTATTCTTTTGCTATTCCATAAATTCATCCTAAGAGCTTATGATTGACATACTTCCAAGAGGGCCATAATTGTTTTAATGTGAAAACAAATTAGGTGAGTTGAAAGAAACCAAATATTCTATTGTGGATATTTACATTGAATACTTCTCATTTATTTTCAATGCCAAAATCAAGATGAATTAAGTAGTAGAGTTGGCTATAATGTAGGTACACATTAACAACAAATTTGATTACAAGTGGAGTCTAACATTTTCCATTGATTACAGAGCCAGAATATTTTACATATTTCCATATTTTCATACTGATGGTTTCAAAAATATTGATGCATTTCAATATTTTTATGAGATAGTTGGAACAAATCAAATGCTTCATTTCATAACAAATATCTTATAACAATAACAGTGTAATGAAAATTTTAGGTTAGAACTTAGAACATAGATTATTCGAACCGAACTGCTGTGTTTATATTAGGCATCACTCGAAATTTGAAATTCAAACTTAAAACCACAGATTACTATAGTCTGTGTTAGATCTTTCATAGATGAATATTATTTATTTGAGATTTTAAGGTTAATTCTTGCACGAAAAATAAACAACGATATCATATAAATGAAATATAATGAATGAATGGATATGAGTATCAGAGCTAATATGGGTGGTAGCGAGCTCAATTCGTTATAATTATCGAAAATGAAATAGAAATCAAGAGAAGAATATTTAATCTTTAGCGTCAACGAAATTGGAATAACTCATTTATTTGATTATAAACACTACTTTGTTCAACAAATGGAATGTTAAACGTGAGTTTATGATGGTTTTTCTAATTTAGTAGCTTATTTCCAAGGTTCAAGAGGTATATCTTATGCTTGAGAAAACTTCAGTGTTCCGGTTTTCAGGGGTGAATTAGCTCATTTTGAAAATTTAAAATGGCTATATCTTTTTAACAGGGCCGAATCGGAAAAAATGGTAAATGAAAAAAGTGTTTCTTTTGACCTCAAGAACCTTCGGTTAAAATATATGTACAAGTCAAAGACTCACCCTGTATAGTCTACACTCTGGTATTCGTTATGATTATATCACGAAAAATAATTTCAATTTCTTATTTATTAATGGACCTATAACCAAAGCGCTGCCTTTTAAAAAATTCAATGACATTTCAGTGAGCTTGACTTTTTTTTTTTTGGGCGAACGTCCAAGTACGTTACTATGGAAATAATCACAATCTGACAGGAGGCGAAACACCAAAACGATTATACCAAGTCGTCAAAGGTGTATTTACTTATCAAAACGCCGGAATAGGGTGATAAATTAGTTTGAATAGAGCCTAAAATTATTATGTTATTTAAATTATTCTGAGGAGTATAGTTACGATTGGGTTCCGCTAGCTCAACCGTAAAGCTCGCAGAACCCGCGATTTCTCCGACAATTCAAGAAAAAAATTTTTGAATAAGGTAATAATAAATAAGCCTACAAAATCAAAATAAAAATCAAAAATTCGAAAGTCTTTCTGCTAGCTTAACGAGGGTGCACCTTCTCCCCACAAGATGTTTAACTTGAATTTGGCATAGATATTCCAATTTAAAGTTTTTGTGATATTTTTTCTGGAAGAGTGCCCGCTTCTTTTCACCAGACCTTTTGGATGAACCACTGGTTGTTTAGAAAAATGTGAAAAGAATCTCTGGTCCAGAACTACACTTAACGGTTTCTTGTCAAACAAATTTTCAGAAATCCCAAGGAAAATTCAAATTATTATAGGATCCAGTGATAAATAATTAATTATAATTTTTGGTATTTATTTATCCAATCTGTAGAGAGGATCAATAAGAGATTCGATAAAATGTTATATGCATCACAAAAAAGTAGGACTACAAGAAACGTAGGTACCCTGTATCCAGAAAACATAGCATTTGCGGGCCCATGTATAGTACATTTGCTCCTTAAAATTATTCAGGGAATTTATCATTTTTCTTCGCACCTCCAATTTAGGAACAATCGAATGGTATGAACAATCGAATTAGAAAAATTCTATTTTAATTTTTGCTTCAAACTTCATTATCGAACTTTTTCTCACATTACAGATATGAGTAAACGTCGTCGTCAACAATTTTTTTTTGATACGCACATTTATCTGGTTATCTAGAACTTCAAATATATCCTTTTCAGAATTTCTAGATGCTTTAACTGTTCCAAAACTTAGAAAGTTTGCGACATACTTCCAAAATATCTTCTCCCTCATCGGAGTTGAATGTGGATATTTTTAATTGAATGTTCGACAAGATCCAAAATTTCATTAATTGAATAGCGGAGATTCTGATTCAGTTCGTGAAATTATATTGCACTACTTTCAATAATGAATACACCTGTCACTTGTGAAAAAATTACATAGTTTAATTTCTATGCTATAGAATATTTATTTGAAACGCACCCTAAAAACACATTAGATGGAATTAACCCTACGTATAAATAAATAGATAACATTGATTGATAAAATCTCGAATGACTTTTAAATTATTGAATTTGGGAGCATAATAATGCTGGAACAGTACCCGCTTCATTCAATATATACTTGCGCAGAATTACCCCATCCCATGCGCGATATTATCCCAGCACATGGGGAATTTCGCGCAATGACATTATTATTTCAGATTTTTAATATATTCTCAAAGCGATTCGTCAAATAAATGCAAAATTTCGAAGTTAAATTGTGAAAGTTTGCATTTACATAGGAAACATTTTTGAAACCTTTTCCGTTAGGTGCGCGAAATTCCCCCGTTCTCCCCTACTCAATAGATAAATAATAATGATACTTCCGTACACCGTTCTCTGAAACGATTCGTATCAAAGTTGGTATAAATTAAAAACCGATTGTCAAACAGTATTAATATTAGGGAGAAAAGTCTCACAATTAGACATTAGTAGGAAATCGGAGAAATTAAAGTAGAGGCGTAGGGAATAAAATTCCAGTCCTTATACCTAAAATGAACATCTGAGTCATTATTAATATTCCTACCCCTGATTTTCGATTATGTGAAAAAGGACCTTTTCTCGGAAATTCTATGGGAACTATTTGTAATATTGTTAATGTCAACTTTCAAAGAAAAAGATGGTCATTTAGCTATTGTATAGGTAGCGTTTATTATTGCATTCAAAGGATTTCAGACATGTTTTATTATATACATAGGAAAGGTTGATTTCACTTTTATATGGGTATCTTCGATTCTGAGAAGCTACCAACTTTATCTATTCAAAATATCTGCTCATTAATAACGAATTTGCCTTCTGAAAGACAGGACCTACAAATCCTTTTGTTCGAGTAATAACCAGAGGGCCAAGGGCGTAGAAATGAGAGGATACTCGGGGTAATTACTTCCCCCCCCCCAAGATTTACAAAATATAGAATTTCAGTTTATTATCGCTTTCAAGATGATTACTTTTATTGCTCTGCGAGCACGTCTATGTCCGAAATTTATTATTTTCCTTTATCTACCCGCTTTCGTCGGCGTCCCCTCAGAGGAATATAAATGACTTATCATATTTCAAAATGAAAACAATCTTAACGCGTGACACCACATTTTGCTAAATTCACTATTTGAAGGAAACCTATAAATGTAAGCATTGAATTGAGTTTTACGATATCGCGCAAATACTACACCATAGACGAGATATATTCTATATGTAGAATTACAAGGAACACCCTGTATCTTGAAAACAAAGCGATTGCGGTACCTCCAATTTAGGAACACCCTGTATAAGGGTTGATGATCGAATCGGTAATCAAAAAATTGCTATTATTTTGAGTAATGTTTGCTTCGAACTTCGTTATCGAACCTTTCTTTCTCACATTACAGGTATGAGTAAACGTTGTCGTCGAAAAATGTTTTCGATTTTTTTTCGGTCTATCATATCAGTTCATTTACATATATGTATTATTTCGCGTTATGAACTATTTTGTGTTATCGTTCGAGAAAAACAGACAAATCTGCAACATAAAAATTCCTTTTTTTTTCATTTCGCAAGCTTATAATTATGATGATAATCTTGAGCAAATTTTTGTGATATAAATAAAAATTTTTTTTTATCAAACACGAAAAGCACGGAAGTTCGTTAGGAAAGATATACCTACAGGAGGTATATTTACCCCTAATATCCAGAGGGAAAGGTCATAAAAAAAGGTTATTTTTGAAAACATTTCTTCCCAGAAAAGGCGAGCGGCATTTTCAAAGAAGTGAATAACAACAATCGTAAAACCCACTAGAGTATTAGACCAGATGTAACCATTCACCAAATATTTTGCAGCAGAAAACGGTTCATTTCAATTATGTGCGTTGAGCTGATAAGTGAGTTTTAGGTGCGTCGTTATGTGAATATAATAATTCTTCATCCTACGCAGTGTTCGGAAAATAATACATAGGTTATTTTAATAAAACTGTATGAATCATTCGATGACGCTATTGAAGGTGAATAGGTAGGTCATGTAATCTGTATGTACCTATTTATCGATTAAATATTAATTTCATCAGATTTGTGGTCGATTCTAGATTTATAAAACTAGCAAACTAGAATTCTGTTCGAATCTGAAGGAATCGTTATAAGGATATAACGATCCCCCAAGATGACTCATCATTCGAAGCACTCATTGAAAAGTACATTGTTAGTGGATATCAGACGATTCATTAATAATGAAATTCCATAACATGAAGCAATATCTATATGACATATTTAATTATCAATTGCTCCACTGATCATATTTTTGTACAGTATCGTCACAGTTATTACATCAACCCATAGAAGTACAGTGACTGTCTCTGCAGTGTGCAAACAAATATGCTCCGATAACGTTTCTGATTATTTTTCATTCAAATTAATTCAATCGTCATATTTCAAGCGCCATAAATTTTTTCAATTTTGAATCCGTTTTCTCTTCTTCATATCGCCAAATTGTACATATAACAAACTTTTGATGATGACCTTTATTGTTATCTTCATTTACTTCTGAAGATGTATAATTATTTTCTCTACAAATCTATTTTAGGACCTCAAAGTATCAACTTAGGTACATGTGTGCTCTAGCTTAATATTCTAACAGTTATCAATCCATTTGATATCTGAAATTCATAAAAATTAACTTTCATATTGAATATTTGATATGATGCACCTCCAGCCCATAAACGTGTTGATGAACATCTAGAAGACAATACATATTTATTTTCTTTCCATAACATACTATTCTCGTCATTTCAGGTAAAATGACGAGAAATTGAAGGCTCAATTTTAATTAATATTTCATATTGTAAACTATCAGATGAGTCATTTTAGCTATTATTAGCAGTTAGCTATAGCTTTCCGCGTTGTGATGTCGGTTGTTGCCCGAAAACACATTGGGTCTTCCTGCTGAAACCACAAATGGATTGCTGGCTTCTGTTGTTGACTCTGTTTGTTTGTTGTTTCTTTCAAGTGTTGCACATCCTAACACTTGTTCACCGTACTGATGAGGGCCGAAAGCCCGAAACACGTGTCTACGGTTGGTATTTCTCTGAGAGGGACTGTCCTTATCCTTATGATTTATATATATATATATATATATATATATATATATATATATATATATATATATATATATATGAAAAGCATCTGGAATAGTCCGAAGTTTCCTGACCACCAGCTGATAAATGTCTTGATCCGACCGATCCGGCATTATCGACAGCCAAACCCTATTAAGGTGATTAAAAAAAAAAAAAAAAAAAATATATATATATATACCAACCCTATAAGGTGGAAGAAAGGAGAATATATATATATATATATATATATATATATATATATTTTATATACCGTGGGTAGACATGTGATAGGTCGATAGTCTTTGGGGTCTTCGCTGTTCGTTCCCTTGGGTATCATGTGCGTTACACCAAGTGTACAGAAGTCAGGTATGAGTGAAGGCTTACTTAGGGCTTTTTGGAATACTGTTGCTAGACATGTATGTGTTGAGGTGAAGTATTTCCACCAATAGTTGTGTAGACCATCCGGGCCCGGTGCAGACCAGTTATTTGTTTTCTTTAAAACCGTTTTTATGTCTTGTTCAGTGATGTTTTCCTCTTCCATAATGTATCCACTTGATTCCTCCTCTGCTTCCCTTATCCAAAACGCGTCATCATCATGCTCCTCATTCCTGCTCCATATTTCTTCCCATGTTGACTGTATGCTTTCCTTTGTTGGGTGTTTTTGCTCAGATGTTGTTGTTGTTGTTGTTGTTGTTGTTTCAAGTGTGCGGTAAAATTGTTTCGGGTTTTTATAGAAAAGATTATTGTTTCTGTATCGTTTGACCCTCTCATTGTATCTCCTCAATCGGTTTCCTAATGCTTTCGCTTTTTGTTTCAGAATGTCGCATTCTACTGTGAGGCGATCCTTAAGTTGTTCTCTGCTGATGTTTGATACCGATGCAATGTGGAGTGCTCTTTTAATTACCTTTCTAGATGGTGAAGTGGTGTTTAGGTAAGTATGAAGTGTGCCAATTCTTTTTCTAATACCATTTATTTTCTTTTCCAGACGAGCTTTCCATGGAGGGTCTTTTTGTGTTTCCGTCTCTCGTTTCTTTGTTTTTCGTCCTATGTTGTTCTCTTCACACACTGTGATGGCTCCGGCATAGACAAAATCCACAATATCTTCAAGAGTTGAGTTGTTGTTTATATGCATTCTTATGACTTCGTTTGTTCTTTCCACGCTTTCAAAGATTTTTCGAGATCCTCTTAGTCTCGGGATTCCAGGTCTATCTTGGGGGGAGATTTTGCTATACAATTGCAAATATCTGTTGAAGACTTTGCTGGTGTTTTTTATCTGATGGTTTTGTTCATGTTGGTTTTCTCGATTGACTTCCTCAGTTTCTGTGAGATCTTGGGTTGGTGTTGGTGTGTGGGGTCTGTAGCTTCTTTTGATGTTTGCCAGCTCAACACTTGAGAACTTTGCATTTTGAAGGATCCATCGGACTCTGTTTGAGAGGAGATTTGGGTATGATATCTTGTTCGGGTTGATATCATTCCACGTTGTAGTGAGTATCTCTCGGTATGTTCTGTTGGAAGTTTGTTGAAGATCCTCTGCTATATAATGAACTCTCATTAGGAGAATATTTTCTTCCTCTGTCCAGCGAGTTCTCCCGTCTCTTCTTGTAAGTTCAGCGGAACGGTTTCTTATCCCGTCCAAGCTGGTACTTCTTCTTGGTCTTCTCATTCGATTCGAATCTGGGCTTACGGTGCCATCTTGGGGGGCTGCGCCGCTCGCCCCGCAGCTATCCCCATCGGGCTCTACCTCCGGATGGCTCCGAAGAGGGCCAGCCCGCTGCCCTCTACCGCCCTGATTCATACTTCTAGTTATAGGAGCAACATGATCAGCGGATTCCAGGTTGCTAACCTGGAGATCCGGGGTGACTCGGGTACGCGGGGCCGTCACTCCCCGAAAGCTTACGCCTCCCTGCGTATTATATATATATATATATATATAAATATTACTTTTCCTATATATATATATATATATATATATATATATATATATATATATATATATATATATATATATATATATATATATATAGGAAAAGTAATATTTCTTGTGCTATATTTGATGTATTGAAAGTGTAATTTTCTTGGGTTTAGAGCACAAATAGAAAATTACACTTTCAATATATATATATATATATATATATATATATATATATATTTGATTAGTTAACAGTCGTACTATAAATGTCTGCAATTTTAAGGGATATCGACTGAAGCGAGGTAGATTTAAATACTCTTTATTTCTTGCCTAGCTTTCGGAAAACTTTGTTTCCATCATCAGGGCCAAAAATGTTGAGGTTATTCCTCAGTAATTACAAATAAACTTGAAAACATTGAGACAACAGTTCACAAGACAAGTAGTCAATTTTTTAAAACGCAATAAATTATGCTTCGATAAATCTAACCTTAAAATAATTGATCACAGAGTATACAAATCAGTCCACAGATTATTCTGTCATAATGTTGTTCTTCTCTGACTTATTCATCCAACGGTCCATCATAAAAATTTTTTCGTTCTTTAATGTTAGGGTATGTGAGTAGATAGGTATATACATTACTTAGTTTCTGTATGTCGGTCTTTTTATTTATTGGGTCTTTCTGGTTCCTTATGTTTATCATCTCGAGTATGAGTCTTTTGTTATACTTTTTCTGAGTTGCCACTATCTCTGCACTGTCGAAGTCAATCCTATGTCCTTTCTCTACCGCATGTATGGTTAAAGCACATCGCTGGTTGTTTTTTGTGATGTCACTTTTGTGTAAGGCCAATCTGCTTTTTAGCCACTGGGACGTGTGACCAATATATGTGCACTCACATTCCGCACAATTCATCTTATAGACAACATTTGACCTAAGTAGTGTTGGTGTTTGATCTTTTATTCTGCTGTATAATCTTGAAATGCTTTTTGTATTATACGTTGCTATCTTTATATTTTCCTCCTTGAAACAATTTTTGATCTTACTAGTCAAATCTCTAATATTTGGCAGGGAACCATATTTTGTGTTTTCTGGCATTCTGTTATCATCTCCTTCTGCTGCTTCAGGTGGTTTTGGTTCAGGTTTAGGTTGTTCTGGATTATTATTTGACTCGTACAATAATTTGTTTAGTAATCCTCTCGGATAAGAGTTTTCTTGAAATATCCGGTATAATTTCTTCAGATTCGCATCCACCAAATCTGGGTGACAAATGTTCTTGATCCTGGCTTTCATTTCTTTAACACAATTTATTTTTACTTGTATTGGATGTTCTGACTGATAGTTGATGAACTTATTGGATGCTGAATTCTTTCTGTACCAGTCTAGTTTAATTGTGTTATTTATTCTACATACCTTCGTGTCTAAAAAGGGTACTGTTTTATTTTCATCTTCTCTCTCTATTGTAAATTGTATGTGTGGATCATAGCTGTTGAAAATTTGTTGTATTTCATCTATGCCTGTGTGAGGCAGTGCAAGGATTAGGTCGTCAACAAATTTCTTCAGGAAAATGAGATTGAATGACAGCAACGGTATACATACATCCAGTAGATGGTCCATTACATATTGTGACAAGATCGGGCTAAGCTTCGATCCCATGGCGCAGCCAAATGTTTGCACATAGAATTCATTCTGAAAGCAGAAGTAGTTGTTTTTTAGAATAAACTGTATTATCTCCATGAACAATGACTTAGGAATGTTGCAGTGTTCCTCAATTTTAGTCCACTTTATATCGATTACCTTCAATACCAATTCATTGTAAATATTGCCAAATAAATTTATCACATCGAGTGATGCTAGCTCATATCCTTCTGGAATGACTAGGTTGTTCATGCATTTGGAAAACTCAAAGGTGTCTTTTATGTAGTACTCATTATTTCTTTCATATGCATTCGATAGAATATTCGCCAGAAATTCCGCCAAATTTGATGTTGGGCTCTGTATGCTAGCAACTATTGGTCGAAGTGGGTGTCCTGATTTATGAACCTTTGGATTTCCATAAACTTTTGGACAAACTGAGTTGTAGCATTTCATGGCCTTTGCTTGTTCTTTACTGATAGAGTTAGATTTAAAAAGTCTACTTACATAGTCATTGCATTTGTTTTGCAATGTGGTTGTAGGATCTCTCGGTATTTGTTTGAAACTTTCTGAATTTATTATTGTATACATTTTTTGAGTATAGTCTTCTCTGTCCATGGCCACAGTGACTGCTCCTTTGTCGCTATTAAGGATGATAAGATTTTCATTAGCTTTCAGAAATTCCCTTGCAATTCTATATGGTCTGTCTGTTTGGTACATTATGTCCCTATTTTTGTGAATATAACTGGCTATGATGCTGGATACTTTTGCTCGGTATAGGTCTTGATTCTTCTCAGTTGTCTTTTGAATAATATCTTCCACATCGGCAATGAGATTGTCCATCGATATCTCCCCTACAGGTACAGCCATGCTGAACTTCGATCCTAACGATAGAAAATTTTCTATTTCTTTAGGAATCTGTATTGACGACAGATTCCTAAACCATTTTTCTTGATTCTTCCAATTTGGCTTATTCATCTCTTCCAGTTTTCCAATCTTTTTGATGTTTGTCAGTTTTATTATATGGAATCGTTTGTTGTATAGAATTCTCTGTCTTTTCTTAAACTCCATTAACAATTCTCGTGACATGATGTCCTTTAACATCCTCATAATATCCTCATTAGCTGTTTCTAAATGACTGATTCTTAAGTTTACATGATTAACCTCCAAGCGTGAGATAGAACTAGTTAACTTGTTGTTGAAATTATCGATTTTCTTATTTAGTTTTTTCCCTCCTTCAATTTCAAAAAGCTTCTGAACACTTTTAATGCTGTGATTTATATGATTAGGTACCAGATTTCTTCTCTTACACTCCAACAGGAATATTCTCCTATTTCGGGCAGATGCCAGCTTGATATTATTTGAGCTCCACCTTTTAAGTCTTGTTGCCTCTTCTTGTCCATAAGTTGTGGCGATGTCATGATAAAATCCCATTTTGTGATATATTTGATTAGTTAACAGTCGTACTATAAATGTCTGCAATTTTAAGGGTCTTGTCACAATATGTAATGGACCATCTACTGGATGTATGTATACCGTTGCTGTCATTCAATCTCATTTTCCTGAAGAAATTTGTTGACGACCTAATCCTTGCACTGCCTCACACAGGCATAGATGAAATACAACAAATTTTCAACAGCTATGATCCACACATACAATTTACAATAGAGAGAGAAGATGAAAATAAAACAGTACCCTTTTTAGACACGAAGGTATGTAGAATAAATAACACAATTAAACTAGACTGGTACAGAAAGAATTCAGCATCCAATAAGTTCATCAACTATCAGTCAGAACATCCAATACAAGTAAAAATAAATTGTGTTAAAGAAATGAAAGCCAGGATCAAGAACATTTGTCACCCAGATTTGGTGGATGCGAATCTGAAGAAATTATACCGGATATTTCAAGAAAACTCTTATCCGAGAGGATTACTAAACAAATTATTGTACGAGTCAAATAATAATCCAGAACAACCTAAACCTGAACCAAAACCACCTGAAGCAGCAGAAGGAGATGATAACAGAATGCCAGAAAACACAAAATATGGTTCCCTGCCAAATATTAGAGATTTGACTAGTAAGATCAAAAATTGTTTCAAGGAGGAAAATATAAAGATAGCAACGTATAATACAAAAAGCATTTCAAGATTATACAGCAGAATAAAAGATCAAACACCAACACTACTTAGGTCAAATGTTGTCTATAAGATGAATTGTGCGGAATGTGAGTGCACATATATTGGTCACACGTCCCAGTGGCTAAAAAGCAGATTGGCCTTACACAAAAGTGACATCACAAAAAACAACCAGCGATGTGCTTTAACCATACATGCGGTAGAGAAAGGACATAGGATTGACTTCGACAGTGCAGAGATAGTGGCAACTCAGAAAAAGTATAACAAAAGACTCATACTCGAGATGATAAACATAAGGAACCAGAAAGACCCAATAAATAAAAAGACCGACATACAGAAACTAAGTAATGTATATACCTATCTACTCACATACCCTAACATTAAAGAACGAAAAAATTTTTATGATGGACCGTTGGATGAATAAGTCAGAGAAGAACAACATTATGACAGAATAATCTGTGGACTGATTTGTATACTCTGTGATCAATTATTTTAAGGTTAGATTTATCGAAGCATAATTTATTGCGTTTTAAAAAATTGACTACTTGTCTTGTGAACTGTTGTCTCAATGTTTTCAAGTTTATTTGTAATTACTGAGGAATAACCTCAACATTTTTGGCCCTGATGATGGAAACAAAGTTTTCCGAAAGCTAGGCAAGAAATAAAGAGTATTTAAATCTACCTCGCTTCAGTCGATATCCCTTAAAATTGCAGACATTTATAGTACGACTGTTAACTAATCAAATATATCACAAAATGGGATTTTATCATGACATCGCCACAACTTATGGACAAGAAGAGGCAACAAGACTTAAAAGGTGGAGCTCAAATAATATCAAGCTGGCATCTGCCCGAAATAGGAGAATATTCCTGTTGGAGTGTAAGAGAAGAAATCTGGTACCTAATCATATAAATCACAGCATTAAAAGTGTTCAGAAGCTTTTTGAAATTGAAGGAGGGAAAAAACTAAATAAGAAAATCGATAATTTCAACAACAAGTTAACTAGTTCTATCTCACGCTTGGAGGTTAATCATGTAAACTTAAGAATCAGTCATTTAGAAACAGCTAATGAGGATATTATGAGGATGTTAAAGGACATCATGTCACGAGAATTGTTAATGGAGTTTAAGAAAAGACAGAGAATTCTATACAACAAACGATTCCATATAATAAAACTGACAAACATCAAAAAGATTGGAAAACTGGAAGAGATGAATAAGCCAAATTGGAAGAATCAAGAAAAATGGTTTAGGAATCTGTCGTCAATACAGATTCCTAAAGAAATAGAAAATTTTCTATCGTTAGGATCGAAGTTCAGCATGGCTGTACCTGTAGGGGAGATATCGATGGACAATCTCATTGCCGATGTGGAAGATATTATTCAAAAGACAACTGAGAAGAATCAAGACCTATACCGAGCAAAAGTATCCAGCATCATAGCCAGTTATATTCACAAAAATAGGGACATAATGTACCAAACAGACAGACCATATAGAATTGCAAGGGAATTTCTGAAAGCTAATGAAAATCTTATCATCCTTAATAGCGACAAAGGAGCAGTCACTGTGGCCATGGACAGAGAAGACTATACTCAAAAAATGTATACAATAATAAATTCAGAAAGTTTCAAACAAATACCGAGAGATCCTACAACCACATTGCAAAACAAATGCAATGACTATGTAAGTAGACTTTTTAAATCTAACTCTATCAGTAAAGAACAAGCAAAGGCCATGAAATGCTACAACTCAGTTTGTCCAAAAGTTTATGGAAATCCAAAGGTTCATAAATCAGGACACCCACTTCGACCAATAGTTGCTAGCATACAGAGCCCAACATCAAATTTGGCGGAATTTCTGGCGAATATTCTATCGAATGCATATGAAAGAAATAATGAGTACTACATAAAAGACACCTTTGAGTTTTCCAAATGCATGAACAACCTAGTCATTCCAGAAGGATATGAGCTAGCATCACTCGATGTGATAAATTTATTTGGCAATATTTACAATGAATTGGTATTGAAGGTAATCGATATAAAGTGGACTAAAATTGAGGAACACTGCAACATTCCTAAGTCATTGTTCATGGAGATAATACAGTTTATTCTAAAAAACAACTACTTCTGCTTTCAGAATGAATTCTATGTGCAAACATTTGGCTGCGCCATGGGATCGAAGCTTAGCCCGATCTTGTCACAATATGTAATGGACCATCTACTGGATGTATGTATACCGTTGCTGTCATTCAATCTCATTTTCCTGAAGAAATTTGTTGACGACCTAATCCTTGCACTGCCTCACACAGGCATAGATGAAATACAACAAATTTTCAACAGCTATGATCCACACATACAATTTACAATAGAGAGAGAAGATGAAAATAAAACAGTACCCTTTTTAGACACGAAGGTATGTAGAATAAATAACACAATTAAACTAGACTGGTACAGAAAGAATTCAGCATCCAATAAGTTCATCAACTATCAGTCAGAACATCCAATACAAGTAAAAATAAATTGTGTTAAAGAAATGAAAGCCAGGATCAAGAACATTTGTCACCCAGATTTGGTGGATGCGAATCTGAAGAAATTATACCGGATATTTCAAGAAAACTCTTATCCGAGAGGATTACTAAACAAATTATTGTACGAGTCAAATAATAATCCAGAACAACCTAAACCTGAACCAAAACCACCTGAAGCAGCAGAAGGAGATGATAACAGAATGCCAGAAAACACAAAATATGGTTCCCTGCCAAATATTAGAGATTTGACTAGTAAGATCAAAAATTGTTTCAAGGAGGAAAATATAAAGATAGCAACGTATAATACAAAAAGCATTTCAAGATTATACAGCAGAATAAAAGATCAAACACCAACACTACTTAGGTCAAATGTTGTCTATAAGATGAATTGTGCGGAATGTGAGTGCACATATATTGGTCACACGTCCCAGTGGCTAAAAAGCAGATTGGCCTTACACAAAAGTGACATCACAAAAAACAACCAGCGATGTGCTTTAACCATACATGCGGTAGAGAAAGGACATAGGATTGACTTCGACAGTGCAGAGATAGTGGCAACTCAGAAAAAGTATAACAAAAGACTCATACTCGAGATGATAAACATAAGGAACCAGAAAGACCCAATAAATAAAAAGACCGACATACAGAAACTAAGTAATGTATATACCTATCTACTCACATACCCTAACATTAAAGAACGAAAAAATTTTTATGATGGACCGTTGGATGAATAAGTCAGAGAAGAACAACATTATGACAGAATAATCTGTGGACTGATTTGTATACTCTGTGATCAATTATTTTAAGGTTAGATTTATCGAAGCATAATTTATTGCGTTTTAAAAAATTGACTACTTGTCTTGTGAACTGTTGTCTCAATGTTTTCAAGTTTATTTGTAATTACTGAGGAATAACCTCAACATTTTTGGCCCTGATGATGGAAACAAAGTTTTCCGAAAGCTAGGCAAGAAATAAAGAGTATTTAAATCTACCTCGCTTCAGTCGATATCCCTTAAAATTGCAGATATATATATATATATATATATATATATATATATATGATAGTTCTGGATCACGGATATGGTTATTGTTAAAATCATTAATATTTTCCATACAAGTAACATTTGGGGAAGTTCTGGAATCATAGGGATGATGATAATTAATTTGATATTTCAGTAAAGGCCGAGGAACAGAATTTAACTTAAATCCAGTTGATTTTGAAGGAATATTATAATCGCAAGTAAGAGGGCTTTCAGATATATTAGTACATTGAAATACGATATGAGGAAAAACCCAGTCTAATTATGTTCTAAATTTAGTTTCTCATGGATTACCTGAAACCTAAAACAGAACTTGTAATAAGCGACAATAAAAACTACTTGATCTGTTCATTGCTACCATACATGCATTACAAACACAATTAATTGTTGGCTGTTCAATCAAATACCTATTTATTGGAAACCTCGAACGCTGATTGGCTTGTTATGAGAATAAAATTTTTACATCGTGATACGTATACCGTGTAATGCTGAGTGACTGTGACGTCACATCCGTTGCCAGTGTTAGCACTAGCGGTTTCACCCCCCTGCTCTAAAGGCTGTCGTGTAACTTTGCCAAACCCCTCATTTGTAAGAATAACCCTTTTTACAGTCGCGGTTTTTGTTGCGCGTGTCACAGTATTGTTTCGCTATTTTGATCCACTCTGCTTATGTAATTGAAAGATTTGCGCGAGAATAAGTTATTATGATTCGATTTTCTAACGTTTCCATATCACATTCATTCTCAATTTCAGAAGTTCATCGCACCTGCGCCAACTCAGGAGATGGCAATAATCAAAGCAACCTGTTTTAATATGCACTGAAGGAATTCAGAAGTTACCTCACTAGGGAGACATTCTACAGGAGCATCGTTCAGAAATTTTTATTGCTCCGGAAGGAACACTTGACTTATTCGCTTTGTATCCAACATTCTGCCTTTTCAAGTATCTATGCTCGCTATTTAGCATAATGCACTGGACTTATTTCATCTTCACTCGCACACCAGTTTATAAAAGCTTCGTACGCTTTTCGGATAGCTACTCGAAGTTCTGGTGGCGTGGATTCAAATTCACAGTCGAACATTATCCGTTGAAATCGGCGATAATTTAATTAATGACTCAACTGTCGTCAGTATTATCAAAACTTGATTATTGGTGTGATAGATCGTTAAAACTGTTCAAGTATTCTAATGAAAAGTGTTTTTGGCCACAATGGAACGTATGTTCAAAGGGAAAATTAACAATCCGCTGAAGTTTACGGTTCTTAGTGACAAATTGTAGTTTAGTTATAAGTAGATTATAACGATATACTGTGATTGGTAGGTGTTACGATTAACCTATAATGTGGTAGGTAGTGGAGGTAGTTTGAGCCCCCCTCCCCAGGGACATGTTTTGCTATATATAGTTAGTAGCCTAACGTTTCTGAAGATCACATCGTTGGCGAAACGATTCGAGTGTGGTTCTACATAATTCATCAATCGTGAAACATTTTCATCATTCTCTACCTCGTTGAATTTTTCATATCGGGATGATATAAAATCATCCCGCGTGCTTTCAATTCCCGGATCCCAATTAACCATAAAAAAATTTCCTTTTGTAGGTAAGATATCATTCACTTTACGCATTTTCAATTAGGTGTTCATGTTGTTAAGTTACGACTTTTATTCCTAGATTGTCGAACTTGTCGGATTGTCGGATTCTTCAGCAAGTAGAATTTTTGCAGCTTTTCGTCGATACATTTTCCTTACTACAACACGAACCCTAGCATTTTTCAAACCACGGGAGCGTTATTGATAGGTGTAGCATTCCTACCTGTTTGTGTGAGTTCGAGGTATAGCGAAAGATGGTAAGTTCGCGAGTGAACAAGGGAACAATTGGTGGCTTCATTCGGAAACTCCCGCATTATTCGTCGATTTTATATTCGCTCGAACGCATTATGTTAGAGCTTTTCTACACCGCCCTTGAAAACCGAAAGTTGGAGCTGAAATACAGGGTGTTTCCTAAACATGCGGCAAAAATTCAGGGGGTTGTTCCTTGGACTATTCTAAGAATATTTTGTCCTTTGATGATTTTTGAAAAACCTATTTGTTTCGAAGATATAGGGGAAACAAAATTTCAGATAATAACATTTTATTATGAAAAATTACATGAAAATTCAACTCAACCTACAAAAACTGTTGAAAATGACCACCTCTAGCCAGCATACAAGCATCCAATCTTCTCCTCATTGACTGTCGAACCCTTTCAAAAACACCAGGATCATTTCTTATTAAGTTACACCCAGCAATGATCCGATTTCGCAAGTCTTCCACATTTTCTACTGGAGTGGTATAAACTAATGATTTTAGATGGCCCCATAGGAAATAATCTAAGGGGTTTAAGTCCGGGTAACGAGCAGGCCATAAATGAGGTCCACCTCTTCCAATCCAAATTATTATTAATTATTGAACTATTATTAATTTTAAAAATATGAAAAATGTTGTTCGCCCTGTATCTTCGAAACAAAGAGGTTTTTCAAAAATCATCCAAGGACAAAACATGCTTAAAATAGTCCAAGGAACAACCCCCTGAATTTTTGCCGTATGTTTAGGAAACACCCTGTATATCCCGCACCAAGGGCCCTGTGGAGAGGCTATGTTTTCTAACCTGACGCCCATCAGGTAAGTTATAATGTTAACCACAATTTTAGACTTTAGTATCATTTTCATATGTTTCGCTGTCGCTTATACAGTCCACCATTTCTCCACTAATTTAATGAACAATCGGACTCGACTTACCTGTTGCAACCTCGTAGTATAGTTATTTTTTATTGAGTTTGATTTCATTATCTTTTACTTTTGTTTTATTTCATTTTCAAAAGATGAAAGCACCAATTAACATAGCCCCATTAGTTGACATAACTATTGAATAATACAAAATAAATAAATTGTAGCTCGAAAGTAACTCCGAAATCCATCGTTGCCACCGGTACGATAATTATCGAATTATACGATAATTTATTCGATTCGATAAATCGAAGTTTGAAGGTCTAGTTAACTAGAATAAGTCCTTTCCTACTGTTCATAGTGGGGGACTGTTTTACAAATTTGTTCATTTTTATTCGAAAATAGACCATTATTCAGAACAACCGATTTCGTAAATTTCTTACCTGATCTCCCACTGTATTATATTATGTCTTTCGACCCGATTATCTCGTCGGTGGGTTGCGATCGACCCGGGTCTAATAGCTACCTAAGCCACTGTATATAGGGTAAATGCACTGGTTAGCCGACCGTCAGTGTCTCTCGACTCGACCATTCCGTGATTTGAGATAAAATAATAATAAAATATATCTTGTAGTGTAAAATATTTCCGCCGTACGTGTTTTCTCGACCATTGCTACCCTTTCAAGATAGTTTGCATAGTAGGGGTATAGGTCAAAGTTTTCGCGCTGAAATAGTATATTGTGCAACAAGTGGGGAAAGTCCAACTTTTCTCGCGAGTTCACACGAGCGAGAAAAGGACTTTCTCCACATGTTGCACACTGTACTTTTCCTACAACTGCACAAATTTCAATAATTCAAGTAATGGACTTGATTCAAATTAAAATGGCCTTCGTTGACAGTATGCGCGAATTTATTGCGTTTCCATAGAAACGACTCAAAAGCCCAATTACATTGGTCTACCAAGCGAGGTGTGGGCAAAGTGCTGTGAGAAATAATATTTCCCACAGTATGAGCAATACATAGTTTTGAAATTGAGTAAGCTATGAAGAATACGCTACTTTTCATAGCAGTTGTGGGAAAATGTATATTATTCGACAGTCGCGAACTGGTATTGGAAAATTTTTACCTTTTATTTCTCGACCAAAGTGGTCGACAACCAATATGTAATTTCAATAATTGTTTATTTCAACCGATATATTTCTGTTGGATCATGTTCGTTTTTTTTTTTGAATATTAGTTTGCGACCACTGAATTAACGTTGAAACATACTTATTCTACCTTTCATTTATTCTCGGTCGAGAACCAATTTGATTGTATAGTATATACAAAGCCACTTGAACTAGTCCATAAAAACGCTCGGCCAGATGTCTCTTTGAAATGGAAACCGCGATCCGCTAAATACCGGGGGTTTATTCGAAAGTATTGTTAGGCAATAAATTCACTGGCCCCAAAGGAATTTCTGGAAACTTGGACAACCCTTGAACATATAATTGAAATATTCTGGCTTCCTCCAAGTGACTTTGGATATACTATACTTAATTCTCGACCACTTGTGGTCGGTGTTTTATATACTCATTAGTTTCTGAAAAGATATTAAGAACAAAATAACCAAATAATATTATTTAATATGAGTTCCTATTTTGAAATACTTATAGAAAATGAAAACTTTTGCAGAATAATTTTTTTACGTTCCCAGTGTTTCTTACTCAATTACCTCATCTGAAATCCATCTGATTGATATAAATATAAAATTTTTAAGTGAAGACGAGAAGTGAGCAGCCACTATTATTAGTGGTCGAAAACAAACAAAAAAATGGTCGAGAACTCTGCGGCATGGTCGTGACCCGAATGTTATTCAGATTTTCTCTGTTTTCACATTTCGAAGGTTGAATGCGAAGAGAACGTTTGAAATTATATGACAAATTATTTAAAACTAGCCAAAGAATCGATGAACATCAACACCTTTAAAATTAGTTTATGATTAGTTTATGTGTGAAAAAGTCGTACCCGAAATCGATGTTTTTGTTAATTTGGTCGAAAATCAGAGCATTTACCCTACTTACGAATGTCAGTAGGACCGTGAAATTGTCGCAATTTTATTATACCCAAAGTGATCAGATGATAAAAAAATCTTTTCAATGAGGAAATATTGTGGCCCTGAAAAGGGCCGTTTCACATACAGATTGTATTTATGATTTCTTTTCTGTCTTCTTTGGCAAGAGGACGGCTTGGATATTCGGTAAAACACCACCTTGAGCGATAGTTACTCCCGATAGCAATTTGTTCAACTCTTCGTCGTTTCTGATTGCCAGCTGAAGATGTCTGGGAATAATTCTGGTTTTCTTGTTGTCACGTGCTGCGTTACCGGCCAATTCCAAAACTTCGGCGGCTAGATATTCCATAACAGCGGCTAGATAGACGGGTGCTCCAGCTCCAACTCGTTCAGCATAATTTCCTTTGCGTAATAAACGATGAATACGACCAACTGGAAATTGTAATCCAGCTCGGTTGGAACGAGACTTTGCCTTACCCTTAACTTTTCCACCTTTACCGCGACCAGACATTATAATATAATACGGGAATATGGGAGAGTAAAACGATTGTTGGGCTTTGATAATTCCTCGAAACACAAGGATCTTTGGTTTCTTCTTGGATTAGTGTTTGAAACACTTTTATCCTTGGGCTTGGTGTATTCCCCATAGGATGGGGGAGTTTTGTGGGCGTTACTACTTTATTTTTTCGCCTTCAGTGGTGGAATTAACTATGATCTCCCTCTTCGTTTAGCGCTAATTTTGGCCGCTTTATTTTTGATGACTCCTCTGGGTCGTAATTTAAGGCCTCTGCCAAAGTGGGGTTGGTGTGGGACTCGAATTTTTCCAAAAGTTTCTTGTTACGTCGTCTTATTTGTTTAGAAACTGTGTCAATTTTTAGATCTTTTCTGATGTCATTATTCCGGATGAACCAAGGGGCGTCTGTAATTTTTCTGAGGGTTTTGCTTTGAATTACTTCAAGTTTTGATTTATGACATTTGGCAGCTTGCCCCCAAGCAGTGGAGCAGTATAGTATCGACGGGACGATTACCATTTTGTACAACCTCAACTTGTTGTCAAGGCTGAGTTTGCTCTTTCTCGCCATCAGAGGATGTAGTTGTATATTTTTCAGCGTAGTTTTTCTTTTGATTTCTTCGATGTGATCCTTCCACGTAAGCTTACGGTCAAAGATCACACCAAGGTATTTAACTTTGTTACTCCAAGGGATTTCTTCACCATTTATTTCGAGTTGATCGCTCGGTAGAGCGGCTTTTCTGCTGAAAACGATTGCTTGCGTTTTCTTTGGATTTACTTTGATTTTCCATTTCTCCATCCACTCCAGAATTGAATCAGTCGCTGATTGGAGGTATCTTCTTCCCAGATTCAAATTTCTGGAGTGGGCAAGCACAGCGGTATCGTCAGCATAGGTGAAGATTTTCGCATTTCCGAAAACCCTTGGAATATCCGATGAATAAATATTATACAACTTCGGCGAGAGAACACCTCCTTGGGGAACCCCCGCTGTTATTGGGGTTTTAGCTGATCTGCAAGAGCCAATTTTGACTTGAAATGTCCGGGATTTGAGGTAGCTGTTAATAAGTCTTGTGACTGCTAGGGTAGTGCCAGCTTGGTTCATTTTGACAATTAGACCTTGGTGCCACACTTTATCGAACGCCTTGGATATGTCGAAAAATGCGGCCGCACTGATGTGTCTCATATTTATGTTATTGATCACGTTTTCCGTTAGTCTAAGTACTTGCTGTTCAATCGAGTGTTCTGCTCTGAAGCCGTATTGTTCATCAGGGATGGTATTGTTGCTTTGAAGTTCTTCTTCGAGTCTTCTAAGCACAATACGTTCAGTGAGTTTCCCCATGGTGCAGAGGAGACTAATAGGACGGTGACTTTGAGGAAATAAAGGGTCTTCACCTTGTTTAGGTATTAGAATTACTATTGCATTCTTCCATGCTTCAGGGAAGTGCTGAAGGCGTAAAATGCCGTTTATTAAATTAACGATATTCTTAGTAAATTCTATGGGGCAGGTTTTCAAATGGGAATTTGTGATACCGTCTTCGCCAGGAGAGCTTCTTTTCTTGAGATACTTTATCTCTTCAAGAACTTCATCTGCGTTGGTTGAACGGATCGTTGCGTCGGATTGTTGGCGGATGATTCTTCCTGCCTTTCTTTCAATTGATTCCTCAAAGTCAATGTCGTCGTCGGGGCTGCGGTTTGGGGAGAACTGTAATTGAAGTCTGTCTGCGAAGACATCAACTTTTTCATGGTCTGTATGAACAATACGGCCTGGTCCATGTAATGGTGGAGATCTATTTGTCTTGTTTTTGAGCCTCTTGTTCAGGTTCCACATGGGTTTGTAGTGGGCGTTGCTATCGTTGCAGTCTTCATTGATTGTTTCCAGAAATTCCTGCCAACTATCATTTTTGAACTTCTGGATCTCATATTTGACTTTGTTGGTCAAACGATTAGCTTCCCTCTTGTCCCTTGGGTCCAGAGTTCGTTGGGCTTTTCTCAGAGCTCTGTTCTTGAGTTGAATCAGCTGTTTGATTTCCGGAGGTAAGCTGTTCTTATCCGGGGAGTTTTTGATTTTTATTTTTGTCGCTTCAGAAATGGCTGCTTGAATGTCCACTGTCAGTCTTCTTGTGGCACTGTTAATTTCCATCACGGTCTTGGGCTCTTCTAGGGGTTGGGTGTTCTTGAGCAGGTCAGTGAACTTTCTCCAATTTATTTGCTTCTCCGAGTGTTGAACTGGGATGTCGTGCCAGTCTTCCAGCTCTAGAATTATCGGGTTGTGATCTGAACTCAGGACTGTCTGCGTATGTACTGTGGAAGAGTATTCTATATTATTGAGGAGAAAAACGTCCAGCACATCGGGTCTCCCTGTCCCGTAGTGCGTTGGTTGATCCGGACCAACAACCGAGTAGTTGTTGGAGGCTGCATGCGCGGCAAGAGTTCTGCCTCGTGTCGTCGTGGTCCTCGAGTTCCATAGACGGTTTTTAGCGTTCAGATCACCACCAAGGATTATTCTGTCAGATGAGGGGAATATCTGGCTCAAATCAGAAGCAAGGAGGGGTTTACTCGGAGAGTTGTAGGCGGCTATAATTGTGATGGGCCTGTTGTCGGACATCAGGATGTTCACTGCTGCGTGCTCTAGATTTACAATGTTGAAATTGGGAATCCGTTCGTGATGGATATTTTTCTTCACTAGGACAGCGACTCCACCGTTTCTTCCTGTGAGGCGGTCACTTCGGTAGATGTGGTAGTTAGGGACCGACAATGTGTTGGCTGGCTTCAGGAACGTTTCGCATAAGAGAACGACGTCAAATTTTTCTTCTGCAACGTAGTCCCTGAACTCCGGGAGCCTGTTCACGATGGAATTTGAATTCCACGCAAGCACTTTTAGAGAGTGCGGCTTCCTATTTATTGAGGCTACTGGCAATCTTGGTTAATAAAGATGTGACTTGGGCCAGCATCTCCGTCATGTTTGGTTCTTTGGTTATGATCTTGTTTTCAGTCTTTTTCGGGGCCACTTTGGAACTGTAGGACACGCCCTCTACAACTTTGTTAGAGTTGAACTTCCTTTCCTGAGTTTTGGGCTTCTTTGAGTTGCCCGGGTAGTTCTTGCAGCCTCGATAATTGGCTGGGTGGGGTAGGCGGCAGTTGGCGCACACGGCAGGAGTAGTTTTTGGTTTCGGACATTCGAATGACCAGTGTTCCTCGCTACATTTCACGCATCTTGGTTTCAAGTGACATGTGGACTGAGTGTGGCCAAAGCTTTGGCATCTGAAACATTGTTTAAATGTTTGCCTTGTTCTTTGGGATTCTACTTGGATTTTGAAGAAACCTAGATGGGACAGGTTGAAAATTTCTTTACTGGCTTCGGTGCGGGGAAGTTTCACCAACATCAATGGGAAATAGTGTTTCCCGCCTTCCACTCTCCTGTATAGTTGGGTTGTTTCGAAAACTTCGAAGCCCCGTTTCTCTAATTTTTCTTTGATCGATTTCTCGGTTTCATGTCCGGGAATGCCGCGAATCACAACGCGGAGTAGCTTGTCATCAGGCAATGTATAGGAAAAATACTCCTGATCGTGTTCTTTCAGACCTGAGGTCAGTTTTCGATGGTCGTCAGCAGTCTCAGGGAAAATTTGCAACCCTTGATTGGTCTGTTTTGCAAATTTTATTTTTATTTGACGTTCGTCTGCCATCTTTTCAATTGACGGGAATGAATTAGAGTTCCTCACCTTGATTGGAGGAATTCTTGGGGGGGCTTTGGTTGGGATTGGTTTTAGTGCTTCGGTGAGGGGCACTGATTTCCTTGGCATTGGCGGAAATTCTATTTTATTCAGTCGGGGGTTACGGGGGGATCGATTTTCGGTTTGAGTCTCTGGTTGGATTACTTCCATTTCTTTATCCTCGAGGATTGAAAATCGGTTTCTTATTGAAGTCGTATTGTTCTCTTCTTTTTGGCCTCTGAATGACGAACCTTTGGGGGCGTGGTTGTTTTGGGTGTTCCTCTGGGTGGGGGTTGCTGATGTGCTGCCATCTTTACCGGTTTCGCTGTTGGGGGCGTGGTCAATTTGAGAGTCTTCATCGTCTGAGACCATGGAGACGTCATCAAGTTTTTCGTTGACTTCAAGGTCTGAAAGGATTTCAAACCTGTTTTTTGTCTGAATTGGGGAATTCTCATTAGATTTTGGGAGTGTTTTCTGCCTTTTCGATTTCCTTGACCTCCTTTCGGGAGTTTCACCCGTTGGGATACCTAATTTTTCGCCTAATCTGATAAATAATGTTCTCAAAATTTTTTCGTCGGAAGCAAAGTAGTCCAAAATTGTCTCTACTTGATCTGCTGTCGGCTTGACCGGGGAACTACTGGTCGTCGCATCCATGACTGTCTCACTCGCGTTAGAGACGGTGGAATAGATCAGGGTTCTGATCGAACCCGCTCCTAAGAGCGTTTTTCAATGGGCCTGTTTGCTTTACAACAATCACACTTGAACAACACAGTACACTGAAATTACAACATACACAATCACAAAAAAAAATAACTCACCAGTGGGCTGGGAAATCACTACTCACTGCTGACACGTCTTACTCTGTCGACTAATCTCACTCGACTTCACTAAAGCACACGATCCTCTGTGAAAAAAAAAAATTGGCTTCTCAGTGTAAACTTTTTATTTGAGATCGTACCACCTAAATTGACTCCACCTATTTAAGTTCGGGTATATACCCGAACCTACAAACTTCAAAAGAAAATAGAAGTTGGTCCCGGGTCATCTCCGACAAAACCATTTAGGAACCATAGCACTGCCTTTCACAACACTGCTGACGCATCACCTGAATAATCAACTGATGGACATTTCATCAAACCCGAAGAATTAAAGCTTAGCACAGAGTTCGATGGACTCTAGCAATGGCGAGTGTCTGCAAAAACTACCGCCATCTCATCGTCTATGGTATTCCAAACATGTCGCAAGCTAGATTGTTGTACATTAACCCTTACTGGTGATGGGATGTTATTTACAACTTGTATGCTCATTATCCTCTTCAAAATGTTATGAAACAGTCGGTGGAATGCTGATTAGAGAAGAGCGATATTTCACGAACTGTGATTTAATCACTGAGATCAGAATGTCACAGGTAGTCACGGTTCCGAAAAACGAATACAGAGCGTGACGGGATCACAGTTTGAACATTTCACAGATCTTTTCAGGGCATATCATCGTCCGTTGCAATCGTAAATTATGAAGGCAGCCTGATGTTTTTATTGCTTCGGAACCTTTTTCGACTAACATAATTGCATATTTTTATGACAATCCCAGCATCGTAGGCAACTTTGCATGCTGTAGGAAGTATTTTTGTAGAACTAGTTAAACAATAAATACTTGCTGCAAACTAATAACTACTGCATTACTGCATAATTGGTGGTGGCAATAAAATTCTAATTTTATGCTTATCTTTGATAAACAACCCCAAAGAAATTCTTTCTATATTGAAGTTGTCGACCGAAGCAATAAATGGTACTCTGTATTATAAAAAATAAACGAAAACACGTCAGCGACATAATAATAATAGGCGAAAGAATAATAACAGGCGAAAGACCAGCAATCTTTGGGCTTTCTTCACAAAAGTTGATGTAAATTATGCTACTTGTAATTTATGCAAGTTGAAATTATCTTTCAAAATCACCTCTTCAAATTTGAGGAAACATTTGAAAAGTCGATATCCTTCTGTTACGTTCCTAACTAAATCTGAAATAAGGAAAAGAGTTGAATATGTAAGAAAAATGGATGTTTTCATAACAATTTTGCTTTGAATGAGTGACCAATTCGAGTTGCAAATATAATCAATAATAATAATAATAATAATAATAATAATATTTATTCATGCTATTACATTTCACAATGTTTACATACGTCAAATACAAAAAGAAAATATATACTCATGAAAAATCCTGAAAATTATTCAAATAGTATTCATTCAATGAGAAAAAACATTTATTCAACAAGTATTTTTTCAAACAAAGTTTGAATTGTTTAGTAGGCATCGCCCTCACAGTGGGTGGCAGGCTGTTGAAGAGCTTAGGCCCATAATAAGTTACACCGCACTTTACCTTATTGATTCTGTGGAAATCAGGATAAATTAGATCTCTTTTTCGTGTGTTATATTCATGAATATCCTGGTGTGTTCTATATTCCTCCTCATGCGACTTTACAAACAACAAACACTGAAAAATGAACAGACACGGGACAGTAAGTATTTTTTTATCCTGAAAGACATGTTTGCATTCATCTCTGTAATTAAGTCTACCCAAAACTCTGATAGCCTTTCTTTGCAACCCAAAGAGTCGTTTCACACCAGCATCATGACCCCAGCACAAAATACCATATGTTATCCTAGATTCTATGAATCCACGATACACAGACAATAACACAGAATCCGACACAACATCAGTTAATGACCGCAATGCAAAAACACCTGACGTAATTGAACTACAGACTTTATCGATGTGAGCATTCCAAGACAAATTACCCTCCATATGTACACCTAAAAATTTGATTGGTTCAAGTGAATTCATCCCTCCTAGATCTCTCATTGAAAAATACATATACTCTGTCTTCGTTTCATTCAAGCTGAGCTGGTTGCTATTGAACCATTCTGAAACAACAGAGGACAACTCTCCCAAAATGTGAACTATAAGCTCCCTAGACTGAGCCTTTTTGAGCACAGTTGTGTCATCAGCAAAAAGAACAAAGTCCGCATCAGGGTCGCAGCTCACAAGATCGTTGACGTAGATGAGGAAGAGAAGCGGTCCGAGAACCGATCCCTGTGGCACGCCGCAATCAACACTTGACAAGTCAGACAGATCTCCCCCGACATCAACACACTGCACCCTATCAGACAAATAGGAGCCCAAAAGTTCAATTGCACCCTGATCGAACTGATACCTCTTTAATTTATAAAGAAGATGCTCTCTAGACACGCAATCAAAAGCCTTGCTCAAGTCACAGAAAAGTCCACCCACGTATAAACCATCACTATATCCTTCATTAATAATTTTCATAAGCTCTGTGATGGCAGCTGTTGTAGAGAGGCCGCTTCTGAATCCGAATTGGGAGCTATTAAAGAGGCAGTTGCTCTCAAAATAGGAGGTTAACTGTAGCTGCATAACCCTTTCCAAGACCTTTGAGAACAATGGTATAATCGATATTGGTCTATAGTTGTTGACCAATTGCACTGAACCTTTTTTATGAACAGGAACAACTCTTGCTACCTTAAGTATTTTCGGGAAGATGTTATCTTTTAAGCATAGATTCATCAATTTGGTGAGTGGACCAATTAATTCATTTACTAGACTCTTGAGTATTTTGATATTGAATCCATAATAGTCTCGACTACTCTTATTATTTAGTTTCATAATGATATCTCTAACCGAAGCCTCAGATACAAGAGAGAACTTAAATCGAATATCATGTAATCTGGACCCTATCGAACTACAGTAGTTATTCATAAATTCCGCCGATGTCCTTCTAGATGGTGGTATATTCATGATGATCTCTTTGGGTGAATCAACGAAAAATTGGTTGAATCTATTAGCAGTGATATTATTTTTACTTGTTATTTTTTTCTTGAACAGATTGGTACTACTTTTGATAACGTTCCATACAGATCTTGGATTATAATTGTGTTTCCGGATATAGTTGTCATTATATTGCTTTTTTGCAATCTTAATTTCACGTCGATATAATTTTTGATAGTCACTTACTATTTTCTTCGCATTGGGTGTCTTATAAACTTCAACAAGATCTCTATAAAAAATTAATCTCTCGCGCATATTTTTCAGATCATTACTGAACCAAGAAATAGGCAAGGAGTTAACAGAATGCTTATATGTTTTTGGGGGAAATGATAAATCCACACAATTCTTTATAAATGTCACAAACATATCAAACTTGCTCTCTGTACCAATATTAGTATCCCATATAAAATCCCAACAAATATCCCTAACCAGATATTTGAGAGTATCCATTCCCACCCTAGTAAGTGGTCTACACACAGTCACTTCACCAACTCCTCGTGTTCCTACATCACAAACAAATTCAGTCTCTATGCCCAAATGATCAGAGAAACCCAGATCAATCACGCAACCCCTACAATCATCAACATTTGTGAAAATGTTATCCAAACATGCACTTCCTCTAGTAGCAGACGACACAATACCATGGAGACCATATGAAGAGAAAAGATCCACGATCGCAGATTTATTAGTGCTATCTCTGAGAAAATTAATGTTAAAATCCCCCAGGACGAAAACACGAAAGTCACAACAATTTATTAATTCTAGAATACTTGCAATTACATCCAGAAAAACATTGAAGTTACCCAGTGGAGATCGATAAACAGCTATAATCAAGGTCTTTAATTGAGTGGACTGGATTGCGCAAACCTCAATTTCCATTTCAACTGATTTTAAGTTTATATCATTTCTGGGTACAAATTTATCAACATGAAAATTTCTAAGAGCGGCCGCCACACCACCATGACCACGATGCCTACGGGAATAGGAAGAAAGAACCGTAAAATCATGCAACTTTACTTGCTCCAGCTCCCTCATACACATCCAATGTTCACTGAACAAAACAATATCGTGATCTAAACATAAAGCCTCTATTTGTTCAATCTTATTACGAAGACATTGGACATTTATATGAAGAAGCCTCAGCCTTAGGCATAATCGAACCCAGGTTTGGGTGATTCATACAAATATTATTAACAAGCAACCTAAACAGTGATCACGTCACGCTTTAATTTCACTGATATCATAAAGTAACGTTCACGTTTCACAACGTGATCTAGAAATCACGGTATCGCTTCTCTCTAATGCTGGTCATCAGAATCTTTTGCAGTTGAATGATCGAATTGGAAATAAGACGGCATAATTTGCTTCCAGCTTAAAATAAGCTATTGCGCCAAGATATAGAGGATATCAAAAGACTGATATCCATAATCAAAATTGAAATTCGTAACGCATTTTGTTGGAAGAAATTAAGTAAGGTTATATTGCACTATTGATATCGGATCTTTAATTTGGGATACCTTATAAGAAAGCAATCAATTGTATAAATGTAAAAAAAAAGTTGTGGTTCTGAAAAGAACCGATTTTAAACTTTGTGAAAAAGATGCTTAAGCACGTTCGCCACGGATACGTCGAGCAAGTTGAATGTCCTTCGGCATAATGGTTACTCTCTTGGCGTGAATGGCACATAAATTTGTATCTTCGAATAGACCGACCAGATAAGCTTCGCTAGCTTCTTGAAGGGCCATCACGGCGGAGCTCTGGAAACGGAGATCGGTCTTGAAGTCTTGGGCAATTTCGCGCACTAACCTTTGGAAAGGAAGTTTGCGAATCAACAGCTCGGTACTTTTCTGATAACGACGGATCTCACGAAGAGCTACGGTACCTGGACGGTAACGATGAGGTTTTTTTACGCCACCCGTAGCGGGTGCACTTTTACGTGCCGCTTTTGTGGCAAGTTGCTTACGCGGTGCCTTTCCGCCAGTGGATTTTCTTGCCGTTTGCTTCGTACGGGCCATCTCGAGTATGGGTATAAACTAGTTGAGGTAAATCTTAGATTCATCTATTTATAGCGGAATAGGTAGGCGGTTCCACTGCACATTCTCGCAATATCATTGGTTGGTCGTGTAGATCTAGTGGTGGGGAAAACTGTGATGGTATAAAAGCCGTATTTTACGGTAAAACCTTTAGTTAATTCCATAGACAAATAAAGAGAAGACTGACGACTGCGTAGAGTCGTTTGAAATGTTGATGCTAGCGACCCGAACGACAGGGTCCAGGAACTAATGTATTGCTATTTCACACAAAAACATATTTCATCCTTTTCTACTGAAAATGATGACTAGCTTAAATTCCAACCTCTCTTGAATCAGTTTGTTTTTTGTTTCAGTGCAGTCTTGACGTAGACATTAGGCACAGCTTTTAGCAGGTTCAAGTTTAATTATCTTTTATTTTTTTTCGTAAGGAACGGTAAGTAGGTAAGTAAATAAATATTAAGCACCTCTTGACCATAATTGATCAGCATGCCATCATCTAGTTATTCATGTTGCATCCCAAATTGTGCGAATATTTATTATAGGGGTTCAACCACGAACAAGCACTTTTTTCGGCCTCCTCCAACTAAAATTTTAGAATGGGATAAAGCAATTAAATCTGTACATTCCGGCTGTAACATAACTAAAGAAAGTAAGATATGTGAGGACCATTTCAGTGAAGACAATTTTTATAGTACACTCAAAACCAGACTTTTACCTTCAGCTCTGCCAGATTTTCCAAATTATGCACTGCTCTCTGATCAGAATGATTTAATTAATTGTGAGCCGAGTACAAGTTTAGATATCACCAATAACCATCCAAGTACTGTGACTCTTTCCCCTGTTGCGAAGCAAAAATCTGGCATTTTAAATCAAATCAATATCAAGCGAAAGAGTCAGTTAACATATAGAGAGAAATTTTTTTATGACATTAGTATAAGACAAAGAGAGCAGTTGTCTAGATTGAAAAAAACCATTGAAAAGTCCAAACATAAATTAAAATTAGCCGAGAAGATAAGTCATTCCAAATTATTTTTACAACTGAAACAGTCAATAAGTAATAATGGGGTTCAATTTATATCTTCTCAGTTCAGAAATTCAAAGTCAAAGAAACATGGGGAGCGTTGGACACCTGAAGACAAAGTTTTTGCATTAGCTTTATATAAACGTGGTCCACGTTCATACAGATTTTTGTCAAAATTCTTGAGATTGCCAAGTAAATCAACTTTAAATACAGTTTTGAAGTCCTTCCATTTTGATACTGGCATCAATAAACAAATATTCCAGAAATTAGCAGTCAAATTTTCTAAATTTTCCACTCTTGATAAATTTTGTTGTGTAATGTTTGATGAAATATCTTTATCTTACGATTTACATTATGACCATGCCTTGAGTAAAGTAGTGGGACATGTAGATTTAGGCTCAAATCTTGGACGATTCAAAGAAGTCGCTAATCATTCTTTAGTTTTTATGATATCCGGACTTTATAAATCTTGGAAACAACCGATAGCCTACTACTTCACTAAAGATCAGGTAAAGACAACTCATCTCAAAATCCTAATTAAAGAAGTCATTGTTGCTTTGCAAGAAATCGGTCTTCGGGTGATTTGTACAGTTTGTGATCAAGGCACTACCAACGCAGCTGCCATTAAACAGTTGATCAACGAATGCCATACTGATCAACCAGGACCTTACTTCATTGTGAATGATCAAAAAGTTGTTGCGTTACATGATCCTCCACATTTATTGAAAAATACACGTAATGCCTTGAAGTCTTATAATATCCAATTTGAAGATTACAAAATTGCAAAATGGGAGCATATTATTCAATGTTTCAATTATGAGAGTAATAAAAGATTTAAAATGATGTACAACATTGATTTAGAACATTTGACTTTACAACACTCGCACTTGAAAATGAAAGTCTCTATTGCTGCAAGGACTATGAGCCACAGTGTTGCGGCATCTTTAGAGGCTATGTCAGCAACTCATGGTTACCCTTCATCGGCAGTTCATACAGCAGAATTCATTGGAGATATTGATCAACTCTTTGATTCTTTGAATGCGATGTCGAACTGTCGATATGATGGTAAGGAATTGAGGCGATGTGTTAATAAAACAACGAATCATTTACAGTTTTGGTACAATATGTTAGAGAGGATCAAAAAATGGAAATTTTTGCACCCTGTTACAGGTTTAGAAACAAAGGCTCCCAGATGTAAAGAAGGTTGGATCGCCACTATTCAAGGTGTAATTATGGTGTGGGATGAATGTCGAAAAGCTGGTTTCCAATATCTGCGCACAAGAACTCTAAATCAAGATCCTGTGGAGAATCTTTTCAGTTTGATCAGACAGCATGGCAGTGCGCATACAAATCCCACTCCATACCAATTTATATCTGCACTTAAGACCTGCATTTTGAATCGCCTTGTTACATCTAGGAGCCAAGGAAAAAATTGTGAAGATGATGGCATAGACATTCTTGAAGATTTAAAAAACTTTTTGGAATTCAAATCTAATGATAATAATAATAATAAAAACCGCTTCGTAAGTTCAATTGATTTTTCAAAATTTAAAGATAAAAAGCCTCCCAATAATATGAGCGAAATTGATGACCAAGCTCTGGTTTATGTTTGTGGATATTTTGTAAAAAAAATTTTTGGTCTATTGTGTCATCAATGCAAAGAATGTCTTTTAAGTACTCAAATATTAGAGTTTCATACATTCACAATGTTTAAGGAATACGGAGATCACAAGAGGTGCTTGCATTATGTATCTGAGGAATTGTGTTTTTACGTTGCTCATATGCATGATGTGATAATAGAAATTTTAGGAAGTCATGGTCACTTTTTGAATATATATGAGGAAATTCTTTGTTATGTGACAGAAAATATATCTTTCAACTTTTTCAAATGTTCTGAACATTATCAGAGTGTTCAGAATATGTTGAATAAAGTAATTTTGGACTTAATATTTCATAAATATTTTAATGATACTAAGAAAAATTTAAGAAGAAAATATGTAATACAAAGGTCAGTTCCAAAGAAATTTCTTCATATATAGATTTTATCTGATAGAATAAAACTTCTTATTCTTTTAGTTGTTCCACCAGAATTCGGTTTTATTTTTTGTTGATATACATAATATATGTTTATTTACAAATGATATCTGTGATAGAAATAAGATTTTCAGTTACTGTCAGTATTTTTGTTTTTTTTTATATATATATATATATTTATTTAGTTAGATAATTATTTGCCGAATAAAGTAAGGAGGATTGGTTTGGGTATCAAAGCTTGATATCCAAACCACTCCTCCCTATATTTATTTTTCCATTTTTTTTTGTGAAATGTAGTTTATTTTGTATGTTAACATGGTGTCATGGTCATCGTGTCTGTTTTTTAGAATACATTTCTCAAGAATACTAAAATTCCTATGAGTACATATTTTTAAAAACAAAATTCATTAAGTCAGTTGCATAATAATTTTAGTATTATCAAAATGATATGCTACTGACTAAACAGGTTCTGCTTCTGAAAATGTGCCATCCATAGAAACTTCAATATTCTTCGGATATGTTTTCCAAAAAAAATTGACTTTTGCCAAAACACCTACGATATGAGGTGGGAGTTTAGTGGGTGAGAGCCCCACACAAGTCCTAGCAGCGTTACGTCACAAGCCCAGCTGCTAGGAAAGGCTGTTAGAGCTTCTTCATTCCTCAGGGCGAAAAGAAAAATAAAAAAAAAAAAAGTGAAACAAACAGAGCTTTACTTTCACTTCATATTGTTCTTTTGTTATCACCTCACTTTTTACAAAAATCTTTCCAGGATCACCGTTAATTTTTCACTTTGTTCCAGGTTTCGAACAGCTTATGTGGGAGTTCTGCCAAAGAATTCAAGATGCCAATTCTAAATCAACCCTTCGATTTCCTGGATTGTTGTCAGTAATCACAGAAATTGTTATTTTATTGTTAATCTTCAAATGAAATGTTTCCTTCTTCAATAGTTAAGTGATACAATACGATATATCTAATATTTCATTAATTTCTGTTCATAAATATCAATTTGTATAATTATCTGCAATAAAAAGTATTTCAATTTTAGTTGAGTATTATTACTGAGGTAAAATATTAACTTGGATGCATAACCTCACTGAAATATTGAACAAATTGTAATTGATATTACAGTTTTTTCACAATTTTCGGTGCAGGTTTTCATTCAAATTGTGAGTTCTTTCGAATTATGAAATAATAAGGCGTCAAGTGCGCAGAATCAAAACATCGTTAGTTCCAATCCCTGCCCATAAGGTCGCCACAATCACGCTTATTTATTTTACCCCTGAGTCGTCACTCTTTACCTCCTTTCTCTATGGTTAATTCTTGTTATTGTAATCGTTAACGGAAAAATGACTGGCAGAGGCAAAGGTGGTAAGGGTTTGGGAAAAGGTGGCGCTAAGCGTCACAGGAAAGTTCTACGAGACAATATCCAAGGAATCACGAAGCCCGCTATCAGAAGATTGGCCCGCCGCGGAGGGGTGAAACGTATCTCTGGTTTGATTTACGAAGAAACTAGAGGTGTACTTAAGGTATTCCTAGAAAACGTTATTAGAGACGCTGTAACTTACACCGAACACGCAAAAAGGAAGACTGTAACAGCAATGGACGTCGTATATGCTTTGAAACGCCAAGGTCGTACGTTGTACGGTTTCGGAGGTTAAATTTCACCATCGAAATATTGCTATCGGTCCTTTTCAGGACCACAAAGTTAACGTTTCTTCGTTTTTTCCATTACACAAATATCATACAATCCGAAAGCAAACAAAATTCCCACAAAGGCTAAACCTGTCCGTGAGATGGGCAACCAAATTACAATGACGAGATAATTCTTTTGGAATTCACCGTTAAGGGTAAACAGCTAACATTTTCATTCACCCAACTATAAATATTATTTATTAATTTTTTTTTACTTGGAATTGCTGTGACCATACGATCACAAAATATATAAATATTCCGAGGACAAACAAAAGTGTTGTCTATTCAAGTTTATAAGCATTTAGTTAGTAGTGCTCTAGGAGGAACATTTCTTATCCAAATTTTATTGCCACCTTATTTTATCAATTTGAACAAATTAAGAAATGGGCATATATAAATTATTCCATAAAATATTTTCACAGAATCGATGACGGTAGGCGGCGATAAGATATATAATTATTTCTTCTGCGCGTTCCGTTCATCAACTTTACATCGACAACAGAATGGTAGAGAGTCGAAACAATTTCGTACCTCGGCATGGGATCATTCAAGGGAAATCCGCTGTAGGATTGAAAAGGCAAGAGCAGCTTTCATTAAAATGAAAAAACTTTTCACGATTCACGACCTGAACAAGAAGACCAAAATACGACTTCTTATTAAATATATTCATGTACTAGTACAATACATGTTTTTCCTATGATTACACTTTTCGTTTATTATTATTGTTATGGCAATCAAAAAAAACTTGCAACCTGGTGTGGACATTTTTATTATGGTCCTTAATTTCAGAAGAAAGATTATAGTTTATACCTGTATTTAAATTAAGATAATATTCAGAAAATTTTAAGATTCGTTGTAGGTACTAAAAATACACGTGATGTTGAGAAGGGGGAGGGGGGGTGGTCTTAAACCTCACTACGTATCACCAATGGGTGAGGGGGGTTTAAAAAATGCTAAAAAAAGATCACGTGATTAATGGACAACCCCTAATACAGCAGGCATGGTTGGGGGAAGGAGAGGTCCCGGCAGGAGGAGAATTTCGTGGCTCTGAAATTTGAGAGTCTGGTTCTGGGAAACAACAATTGGACTGTTTCGTGCAGCAGTGAATAAGGTCACAATAGCCAGAATGGTCTCCAATATCCGATAACGGATTGGCACTATCAAGAAGAAGAAGTTTCGTTCATCCCACCCGTTTGAGTTGATAATTCTCGCTAAGTTAATCCCCTCCGCGTATAACGAGATCACACATTTTCTAATCGAGAAGCCAATTTTCTCATTCCTATCCCGCATTGCACAATATTTCACACACGGTACAATCCATATTATATTTACAAAGAAAAAACATATATATCAACCGTTGAACTTATCTCTCATAAGGGTGTCAAATATGAACCGCTGGGTTCATATATATATATATATATATATATATATATATATATATATATTAGGCCATTAAATATGCTGATGATGTCAGTGGTGCCGGTATTAATCATATTAATTGCTTTCACTTAAATATAACATCATTAGTAGTGAATCTTACAATAGAGCGTCTGCCAAAAATATTACATGCAAACTGCTCACCAAAACCTCTCAGCGTGTTCAGATGTTCATTTCTGTTCTATATTGTTAACAAGTGTCGGGGACGTGGCACATCCTTGTATTAATGCTTTTTGAACAATATTCCTTATTCTTCATATAGGGATCTTGTTTTCGCTGTATATTACATGACTCCGATCAACAATACCATTGCATAAACCAGCAAAAATTCTTCATTGCTCACCTCTTTCTTTCTTCTTTTCTTCAATAACAGATTTATGGAAAATTACATTACGGCACTATTATGACCGTTAATAACAATAAAAATTAAATCTGCCAGTATGTACTCATCATCATAAACATTTCAGGCTCTCTTCATCGTTCAGCTTAATGACGAGTTGATGGAAATTTATACTTTCGATTCTATGACCATTCAATCTGCCAGTGAGTTATCAGACTCATCATCAAGACATTCCATATCCATTATAATATAATTATAATACAATATTATTATAATATGATAATAATAATGAGTGGAGGGTGAAGCAACTTTACCTAGACATTCTTCCAGTGCCCATTGGACTGACAATATTATACTTGAGATTTATACTCTCCCGTGTTAATTAAGTTTCACATGTTTGAAGTGCAGAATTAACAATTTAGTATTTCACTTGAATTATTAAAAGTAGTTTACTTACTGAATTATTTGATATCTTAATTAAATGAGGTAATATAGTTTTGTTTGCACGATATCGCTGGTTCCCATTTATATCATTCGCTGATTCCTGCTTCCAGTATGGGATTACAAATTGTTTTTTTTTATGGAGATTTTATATTATCCTTTTTTTTTCAAACTATTAATTTGTATGATTACCTCCTGGTCCGTTCTTCAGGTAATTCATCCGTTAGTGCGTGTCTAACATTAATCGAGTTTTCATATTAGATTGACTACTTTTTCCGAACGCTCTTTTGTATAACGGCATTATGTAGCGGAAAAGCTTTTCTATGAATTTATGAACAATCAGCTACATTTCCAGCCTGCTCCAAAATACGATTATTATCCTTTCCTGTCTGTTATTTCTCACGAGTTGATTTAAAATTGTCTTCATTGAACAGTTAGAAGATTCATCCACACTAGATCACCCTACCGACTCGCCACTTTCAGAACTATAATAACCCTAATTGTAGGAAAGTTATCGATTATATCAAGTATGCTTTGAATTAATGAAAATTCGAACAATTTACGTTCCCTGAAATACAATTGATTATATTTCCTATTAATCAAATTACATGGAGAAAACTGAGGCCAATACTCTGGCTCGAAGGACCACCTTTGTTAACGATAGCGTTTTATACCGGAATTCACATTCCTTCGTTCGAATGTCGTTTATTATCGATTATGGGAAATTTTCCGGGAATATTTCTAGACGATATGGTGCAGAAATTTTCTATTTTTGATTTTTCCATTCGGAAATTTCAAGGATTGATCAATTGAGCATTTTGCTCGAAATAATCCTCATATTCATACATTTCTAGCCAAAGTTCCGTCGACTTCAGTTTTAATGCATTAATTTTCAGTATTTTTCCTGCAGAAAGTGTATCTAACGTTCTTGATATATATACATATATACATATATAGATAAATATATATACCGTGTAACGATTTCATCAATTATCACGATAATGTCTTCTGCCGATACAGAGGTGCAACAAAGCGGTGCGTCCGTTCCAATCGGTGCGAAAACTGCGAAGAAATCCGAGAAAAAGACTGCGACCGCGAAACAGGCCAAACCCAACCATCCTCCGACTTCAGAGATGGTTAATAACGCCATCAAAGATTTGAAAGAAAGAAGTGGATCGTCATTGCAGGCCATCAAGAAATTTATAGCTTCCAACTATAAAGTAGATTCGGAAAAGTTGGCTCCTTTCATTAAGAAATACCTCAAATCAGCTGTGCAATCTGGATCTTTAGTTCAGACAAAAGGAAAAGGCGCATCTGGTTCGTTCAAATTGGCAGCTGGTGGTTCGACATCGGGATCCCAGAAGAAAGTGATTAAAAAAGCCACCTCCAAGTCCAAAGATGATCTTAAAAAATCCACTTCGGCATCAGCTGTGGTGACCGACAAGAAGAAAAAGAAGTCTACTGTTGCCAAAAAACAAGCCGCTGTAACGAAAACGAAGAAAGCAGTTGCAACAACCGAGAAGAAGAGCCCCAAAGCCGCCAAATCCCCTTCTAAAGCTAAGAAGATTGCGAAATCGCCAACTAAGAAACCGAAAGCTCCAAAACCCAAATCAGTCAAGTCTGTGGCAACTCCGAAAAAAGCAGCACCTTTGAAGAAGAAGAAGTGAATATAAAAATTACTGTTGTGATGAGAATGGTTCGTCTAACTAATCGGTCCTTCTCAGGACCTTCAAAAATTATCGATCAAATTTGAAATATTCATCTTGTTCTCCAATTTTTCTGATTCCCCATTTCTCTGTCCACCTTGAAACCGAAAGGCCTTACCGTATTGATTGTTGTCCTTCAATTTATTTTAGAATGAGACTACAAAAATTTTTTTTACAAATTTTGCCTTGAAAATGTTCTTCATTTCATTTCAGGGATCTTAGGGCTTGATGTGCTCTGAGGAAGATGAAAGACTCTGGCATTCTTGTATCGTCAAGTTCTGCGTGCCGACCAGATCTGTCCCCTATTAATTGTACTTGACTTCTCTCTTCGCCTGAACCACGGCACATTCATCTTTCCCCGGCTTCATTCCGATAGCCTCAAAGAACGCTACCACATTTCCCAATTGCTCGTCGTTAGCGGAGTAGAGCTTGAGGTCGTCGATGTATCTAACTGGCTTCTCAGTAGGTTTAGCGCCAAACAAAACCAGAAGAGACTCTGCGTGTCCCCCTGAAAAATATCTATCCTGATTTTGATTTCGACAGTTTTAACATAGATCTTGTTCTTATCCAAAAACATGTGGACAAGAGGTGGCGGGTCAGGTTTTTTTACCTTTAAAACAAAGTCAGTACTTGCAATCAATCATTACCGAATACATATAGGTACTTCAAATAAATATATAATTCAAGCGGAATATCGAAAAAATGCCAATATTCACGTAACAATAAATCGGACAAATGCAGGTACCGAATGAATAATATAAGGCTGCTAATTTCACACATACTTTCTGAAGGACTAATTGATACGTAAGTATCTATCACTTTGCAATCACAAATAAACGTTTCAGAAACTATAATTGATCATTTCAATGAGCGATTAATATTTGTTATTCATATTTAATACCTATATATGTGTGCTCGTTAAATCGCTCTTTGAAATGATCAATTATAGTTTCTGAAAGGTTCTGTGTTTGCAAAATGAAAGGTACCTACGTGTTCATTAGTCCTTTAGGATGTCTGTGTAAAATTAGAAGGTTTTTTCTTATTCCTGCATTTCAAACAGCTGAAAATAGAAAACATGAAATTCGAGCGATTCTTGGGTGTTATTGGTGGTAATAACCTATTGATGGCGGAGCTTATCAGAGAGAAGCACTCTAGCTCAACGATAGAGTCAACCCAGCAAACACTGGGAGGTAACTGTGAAGTACCATGGAAGTAACTTTGCAACTAAAAGCTCGCATGCGATGTATTAAAAACATTGCCTCCCGCTCGCATTTGCAGCGAAATGTCCGCGACATCATGTACGCATTTCAAGTCGTTGTGTTGTTCAAATTGAGACATGAAAAAATATCCCCAAAAAAACATCCATTTGTTGTCACTTTTATGGAAGTTTTTGAGTCAATAAATGTCTTTTTAATAACCACATTGGGTCGTTTCATGCGAGGTCTCTTTGATATCTCTATATTCCATTCCCTTTTTTTCACCACACATAGAGAACATTATATCAATTTCAATAGGAAGTTCGATTATGATTTCATTATTAGACTTCTCAATTCTATTCTTTTTTTCACTACACATAGAGTACACATACTGACTTCCATATAAGATAAAATTTTGAACTTTATTAAATAAAACTTTTGGGACAGCGTGACGACTTGGTCGATGGTGGGGTTTATTCAGGCCTTAATCTGCCTACTCCTGATTAACCTCGGGATAACTATAACGGGACATGCGCTAACTAGGTCTCAATCTGCCTACTCCTAGTTAACGGGAAAAATAAATGGTTTTCTAACTAGGCCTCTATATGCCTACTCCTAGTTAGACGGTTATAAAACATTAAAAATAAAATATAGAACAGACACAAAATGCTCGGCTTATCTCCGTTTAAGATGCTTACTTCGAGGCTTAAGTAGATTGTTGCGCCCTCTGTTGGGGGAAGCGTTAACCTTGTTGGCAACGCCACCATGACCGTAACGCAGGAATCTGTAATCCCCACAAAACATTACTTTTGTGATATTCATAAAAAAGTCCCTTTGGCACTATACAGTGTGTTTCCAAATTGTATGTATGACTTTGTACAAGATATTCTACCCATTGAATAAATGATATTTGATATAGGTCAAATGCCTTGTATTGTTCAAATTCGGACAAGGATTCCTATATAGAATATCATTTATTTAATGTGTAGAATATCTTGTACAAAGTCATACATACAATTTGGAAACACACTGTATAGTGCCAAAGGGACTATTTTATGAATATCACAAAAGTAATCCTGTAGAAATTTGTACATACAATTTGGAAATGGGAAATGAAGTAATGAAACATCCATATAATAAATAATTATTCAATCTAATATAAAAAAACAAACGTCACAAAAAAGTGAAATTATCTCTCATAAAATAATAAAATTAACAAACAGAGCCGGTCTTCATTTGACCACTTATAAAAAAATACTATATATATTTTAATTTATTGGTTTTTTGGTGATATAGCTATATCACCAGCCACATGGCAGACAGCAACGCACAAATAAAACTGAAAAAACGGGAAGCCTATAGCTATTGTAGTTTTCGAAATATCGCTCGATCAGCCAGAAAACGGACCAAGTGAATACGTAATCTGTATTTTGTTGCAAAAATGCTTCTATTAGGATCACGTTCTGGTCTCACCGACGACCTCTCGGATTGCTCTGAATCGTTTGTTTTTGTTTATTACATCCAGATGAAGGAGAATAAATAAATATTCGTCGGACTCTTTGAGGGCTGGATATTTCAGTGCCACAGATGGATAATTGAAAATAATAATGTGCAAAGTATTACTATTACATTCACCAGAATAAACAGCCACATTGGGAACATAAAGTGACCCACTCAAAAAGGATTTGAAATATCATCCAATTCATGTTAACATTGTGTAGTTCTCAAAAAGACTTCGTTGCGAAGTCGCTCGATGGTAAACTTTTTAACTACTAATTTACCACTTTCTATGGGGATGGCATTGTGGTTATTTATTAATATCCTCAAATTATTATCACTGCATCTTCGAATTGTTGTTAACAAAGCAATGTCGCAAAATAAATATGTTTAGAACAAGTATGCGTAATCGCAATGAAGATATCTGTCAATGTGCAATTTGAGACTTCGCGAAACTGCCAAGTGATGTAACGTGTTTGCTGGGAAGGAGGCTCTCAGAAAGGTCCGGAATGATAGTTGGGAAGAGAAACTACTTTCTCTTTCCACAGAAGACAACAGTGTTTGGCGGATGGCCAAAGCACTGCACTCAGATAGGAAACCAACCCCGCCGATTCACGGTTTACGAGGAATGGTATACAGTCCAGAAGACAGAAGAACAAATGAAATCAACAACAGAAGTCAGTCGTGCATTTGGGGTTACAGCAGCAATTGACCTTACCACGTAGGAGATTATAGCTACCTGCGTGACATCCGAGTCCAAGAAAATCAACAATGTGGAATGGCTTACTTGGATAATTGTTCATTAAACAAAAAGAAGGGAATAAAAACAGTCCCTCATACCAAAGTGGTTTCCTTAGACACGGGTGTCAAGCTTTCGTCCCTGTGCAATACGATGAAAAGTGTTAGAATGAGAAACATAGAAGGAAAAAACAAACAAATGAAATCAACATTAGAAGTCAGTCGTGCATTTGTGGTTACAGCAGCAATAGAGCTTACCACGTGAGAGATTATAGCTACCTGCGTGACATCCGAGTCCAAGAAAAAAAACAATGTGGAATGGCTTACTTGGATAATTGTTCATTAGACAAAAAGTAGGGAATAAGAACAGTCCCTTATACCAAAGTGGTTTCCTTAGACACGTGTGTCAAGCTTTCGTCCCTGTGCAATACGATGAAAAGTGTTAGAATGAGAAACATCGAAGGAAATAACAAACAAATGAAATCAACAACAGAAGTCAGTCGTGCATTTATGGTTACAGCAGCAATAGACCTTACCACGTGAGAGATTATAGCTACCTGCGTGACATCCGAGTCCAAGAAAATCAACAATGTGGAATGGCTTACTTGGATAATTGTTCATTAGACAAAAAGTAGGGAAGAATAATAATTGTTCATTATACATAAAGAAGGGAATAAGAACAGTCCCTTAAACCAAAGTGGTTTCCTTTGACACGTGTGGTAAGCTTTCGTCTCTCAGCAATACGATGAAAAGTGTTAGAATGAGAAACATTGAAGAAAATAACATACAAATGGAATCAACAACAGAAGTCAGCCGTCCAATTGTGGTTACAGCAGCAATTGACCTTACCACGTGGGAAATTATAGTTACCTGCGTGTCATCCGAGTCCAAGAAAATCAACAATGTGAAATGGCTTACTTGGATAATTGTTCATTAAACAAAAAGAAGGGAATAAGAACAGTCCCTTAAACCAAAGTGGTTTCCTTTGACACGTGTGGTAAGCTTTCGTCTCTCAGCAAAACGATGAAAAGTGTTAGAATGAGAAACATTGGAGGAAATTACAAACGAATGGAATCAACAACAGAAGTCAGTCGTGCATTTGTGGTTACAGCAGCAATTGACCTTATCACGTGGGAGATTATAGCTACCTGCGTAACATCCGAGTCCAAGAAAAAAAACAATGTGGAATGGCTTACTTGGATAATTGTTGATTAAACAAAAAAAAAGGGAATAAGAACAGTCCCTTATACCAAAGTGGTTTCCTTAGACACGTGTGTCAAGCTTTCGTCCCTGTGCAATACGATGAAAAGTGTAAGAATGAGAAACATTGAAGGAAATTACAAACGAATGAAATCAACAACAGAAGTCAGTCGTGCATTTGTGGTTACAGCAGCAATTGACCTTACCACGTGGGAGATTATAGCTACCTGCGTAACATCCGAGTCCAAGAAAATCAACAATGTGGAATGGCTTACTTGGATAATTGTTCATTAGACAAAAAGTAGGGAAGAATAATAATTGTTCATTATACATAAAGAAGGGAATAAGAACAGTCCCTTAAACCAAAGTGGTTTCCTTTGACACGTGTGGTAAGCTTTCGTCTCTCAGCAATACGATGAAAAGTGTTAGAATGAGAAACATTGACGAAAATAACATACAAATGGAATCAACAACAGAAGTCAGCCGTCCAATTGTGGTTACAGCAGCAATTGACCTTACCACGTGGGAAATTATAGCTACCTGCGTGTCATCCGAGTCCAAGAAAATCAACAATGTGGAATGGCTTACTTGGATAATTGTTCATTAAACAAAAAGAAGGGAATAAGAACAGTCCCTTAAACCAAAGTGGTTTCCTTTGACACGTGTGGTAAGCTTTCGTCTCTCAGTATTACGATGAAAAGTGTTAGAATGAGAAACATTGAAGAAAATAACATACAAATGAAATCAACAACAGAAGTCAGAAGTGCATTTGTGGTTACAGCAGCAATTGACCTTACCACGTGGAAGATTATAGCTACCTGCGTGACATCAGAGTCCAAGAAAAAAAACAATGTGGAATGGCTTACTTGGATAATTGTTCATTAAACAAAAAGAAGGGAATAAGAACAGTCCCTCATACCAAAGTGGTTTTCTTAGACACGTGTGTCAAGCTTTCGTCCCTGTGCAATACGATGAAAAGTGTTAGAATGAGAAACATTGAAGGAAATTACAAACGAATGAAATCAACAACAGAAGTGAGTCGTGCATTTGTGGTTACAGCAGCAATTTACCGTACCACGTGGGAGATTATAGCTACCTGCCTGACATCCGAGTCCAAGAAAATCAACAATATGGAATGGCCTACTTGGATAATTGTTGATTAAACAAAAAAAAGGGAATAAGAACAGTCCCCTATACCAAAGTGGTTTCCTTAGACACGTGTGTCAAGCTTTCATCCCTGTGCAATACGATGAAAAGTGTTAGAATGAGAAACATAGAAGGAAATAACAAACAAATGAAAACAACAACAGAAGTCAGTCGTGCATTTGTGGTTACAGCAGCAATTGACCTTACCACGTGGGAGATTATAGCTACCTGCGTGACATCAATGTCCAAGAAAAAAAACAATGTGGTATGGCTTACTTGGATAATTGTTCATTAAACAAAAAGAAGGGAATAAGAACAGTCCCTCATACCAAAGTGGCTTTCTTAGACACGTGTGTCAAGCTTTCGTCCCTGTGCAATACGATGAAAAGTGTTAGAATGAGAAACATTGAAGGAAATTACAAACGAATGAAATCAACAACAGAAGTGAGTCGTGCATTTGTGGTTACAGCAGCAATTGACCGTACCACGTGGGAGATTATAGCTACCTGCGTGACATCCGAGTCCAAGAAAATCAACAATGTGGAATGGCCTACTTGGATAATTGTTGATTAAATAAAAAAAAGGGAATAAGAACAGTCTCCTATACCAAAGTGGTTTCCTTAGACACGGGTGTCAAGCTTTCGTCCCTGTGCAATACGATGAAAAGTGTTAGAATGAGAAACATAGAAGGAAATAACAAACAAATGAAATCAACAACAGAAGTCAGTCGTGCATTTGTGGTTACAGCAGCAATTGACCTTACCACGTAGGAGATTATAGCTACCTGCGTGACATCCGAGTCCAAGAAAATCAACAATGTGGAATGGCTTACTTGGATAATTGTTCATTAGACAAAAAGTAGGGAAGAATAATAATTGTTCATTATACATAAAGAAGGGAATAAAAACATTCCCTTAAACCAAAGTGGTTTCCTTTGACACGTGTGGTAAGCTTTCGTCTCTCAGCAATACGATGAAAAGTGTTAGAATGAGAAACATTGAAGAAAATAACATACAAATGGAATCAACAACAGAAGTCAGCCGTCCAATTGTGGTTACAGCAGCAATTGACCGTACCACGTAGGAGATTATAGCTACCTGCGTGACATCCGAGTCCAAGAAAATCAACGATGTGGAATGGCTTACTTGGATAATTGTTCATTAAACGAAAAGAAGGGAATAAAAACAGTCCCTCATACCAAAGTGGTTTCCTTAGACACGGGTGTCAAGCTTTCGTCCCTGTGCAATACGATGAAAAGTGTTAGAATGAGAAACATAGAAGGAAATAACAAACAAATGAAATCAACAACAGAAGTCAGTCGTGCATTTGTGATTACAGCAGCAATTGACCTTACCACGTAGCAGATTATAGCTACCTGCGTGACATCCGAGTCCAAGAAAATCAACAATGTGGAATGGCTTACTTGGATAATTGTTCATTAAACAAAAAGAAGGGAATAAAAACAGTCCCTCATACCAAAGTGGTTTCCTTAGACACGTGTGTCAAGCTTTCGTCCCTGTGCAATACGTTGGAAAGAGTTAGAATGAGAAACATAGAAGGAAATGACAAACAAATGAAATCAACAACAGAAGTCAGTCGTGCATTTGTGGTTACAGCAGCAATAGACCTTACCACGTGAGAGATTATAGCTACCTGCGTGACATCCGAGACCAAGAAAATCAACAATGTGGAATGGCTTACTTGGATAATTGTTCATTAGACAAAAAGTAGGGAAGAATAATAATTGTTCATTATACAGAAAGAAGGGAATAAAAACATTCCCTTAAACCAAAGTGGTTTCCTTTGACACTTGTGGTAAGCTTTCGTCTCTCAGCAATACGATGAAAAGTGTTAGAATGTGAAACATTGAAGAAAATAACATACAAATGGAATCAACAACAGAAGTCAGCCGTCCAATTGTGGTTACAGCAGCAATTGACCTTACCACGTGGGAAATTATAGCTAGCTGCGTGTCATCCGAGTCCAAGAAAATCAACAATGTGGAATGGCTTACTTGGATAATTGTTCATTAAACAAGAAGAAGGGAATAAGAACAGTCCCTTATACCAAAGTGGTTTCCTTAGACCCGTGTGTCAAGCTTTCGTCCCTGTGCTATTGCACAGGGACGACTTCTGTTGCTGATTTCATTTGTATGTTATTTTCTTCAATGTTTCTCATTCTAACATTCTAGAATGAGAAACATTGAAGAAAATAACATACAAATGAAATCAGCAACAGAAGTCAGACGTGCATTTGTGGTTACAGCAGCAATTGATCTTACCACGTGGGAGATTATAGCTACCTGCGTGACATACGAGTCCAAGAAAATCAACAATGTGGAATGGCCTACTTGGATAATTATTGATCAAACAAAAAAAAGGGAATGAGAACAGTCCCATATACCAAAGTGGTTTCCTTAGACACGTGTGTCAAGCTTTCGTCCCTGTGCAATACGATGAAAAGAGTTAGAATGAGAAACATAGAAGGAAATAACAAACAAATGAAATCAACAACAGAAGTCAGTCGTGCATTTGTGGTTACAGCAGCAATAGACCTTACCACGTGAGAGATTATAGCTACCTGCGTGACATCCGAGTCCAAGAAAATCAACAATGTGGAATGGCTTACTTGGATAATTGTTCATTAGACAAAAAGTAGGGAAGAATAATAATTGTTCATTATACATAAAGAAGGGAATAAGAACAGTCCCTTAAACCAAAGTGGTTTCCTTTGACACGTGTGGTAAGCTTTCGTCTCTCAGCAATACGATGAAAAGTGTTAGTATGAGAAACATTGACGAAAATAACATACAAATGGAATCAACAACAGAAGTCAGCCGTCCAATTGTGGTTACAGCAGCAATTGACCTTACCACGTGGGAAATTATAGCTACCTGCGTGTCATCCGAGTCCAAGAAAATCAACAATGTGGAATGGCTTACTTGGATAATTGTTCATTAAACAAAAAGAAGGGAATAAGAACAGTCCCTTAAACCAAAGTGGTTTCCTTTGACACGTGTGGTAAGCTTTCGTCTCTCAGCAATACGATGAAAAGTGTTAGAATGAGAAACATTGAAGAAAATAACATACAAATGAAATCAACAACAGAAGTCAGACGTGCATTTGTGGTTACAGCAGCAATTGACCTTACCACGTGGAAGATTATAGCTACCTGCGTGACATCCGAGTCCAAGAAAAAAAAACAATGTGGAATGGCTTACTTGGATAATTGTTGATTAAACAAAAAAAAGGGAATGAGAACAGTCCCTTATACCAAAGTGGTTTCCTTAGACACGTGTGTCAAGCTTTCGTCCCTGTGCAATACGATGAAGAGAGTTAGAATGAGAAACATAGAAGGAAATAACAAACAAATGAAATCAACAACAGAAGTCAGTCGTGCATTTGTGGTTACAGCAGCAATAGACCTTACCACGTGAGAGATTATAGCTACCTGCGTGACATCCGAGTCCAAGAAAATCAACAATGTGGAATGGCTTACTTGGATAATTGTTCATTAGACTAAAAGTAGGGAAGAATAATAATTGTTCATTCTACATAAAGAAGGGAATAAGAACAGTCCCTTAAACCAGAGTGGTTTCCTTTGACACGTGTGGTAAGCTTTCGTCTCTCAGCAAAACGATGAAAAGTGTTAGAATGAGAAACATTGAAGAAAATAACATACAAATGAAATCAACAACAGAAGTCAGTCGTGCATTTGGGGTTACAGCAGCAATTGACCTTACCACGTAGGAGATTATAGCTACCTGCGTGACATCCGAGTCCAAGAAAATCAACAATGTGGAATGGCTTACTTGGATAATTGTTCATTAAACAAAAAGAAGGGAATAAAAACAGTCCCTCATACCAAAGTGGTTTCCTTAGACACGGGTGTCAAGCTTTCGTCCCTGTGCAATACGATGAAAAGAGTTAGAATGAGAAACATAGAAGGAAATAACAAACAAATGAAATCAACAACAGAAGTCAGTCGTGCATTTGTGGTTACAGCAGCAATAGACCTTACCACGTGAGAGATTATAGCTACCTGCGTGACATCCGAGTCCAAGAAAATCAACAATGTGGAATGGCTTACTTGGATAATTGTTCATTAGACAAAAAGTAGGGAAGAATAATAATTGTTCATTATACATAAAGAAGGGAATAAGAACAGTCCCTTAAACCAAAGTGGTTTCCTTTGACACGTGTGGTAAGCTTTCGTCTCTCAGCAATACGATGAAAAGTGTTAGAATGAGAAACATTGAAGAAAATAACATACAAATGAAATCAACAACAGAAGTCAGACGTGCATTTGTGGTTACAGCAGCAATTGACCTTACCACGTGGAAGATTATAGCTACCTGCGTGACATCAGAGTCCAAGAAAAAAAACAATGTGGAATGGCTTACTTGGATAATTGTTCATTAAACAAAAAGAAGGGAATAAGAACAGTCCCTCATACCAAAGTGGTTTTCTTAGACACGTGTGTCAAGCTTTCGTCCCTGTGCAATACGATGAAAAGTGTTAGAATGAGAAACATTGAAGGAAATTACAAACGAATGAAATCAACAACAGAAGTGAGTCGTGCATTTGTGGTTACAGCAGCAATTGACCGTACCACGTGGGAGATTATAGCTACCTGCGTGACATCCGAGTCCAAGAAAATCAACAATGTGGAATGGCCTACTTGGATAATTGTTGATTAAACAAAAAAAAGGGAATAAGAACAGTCCCCTATACCAAAGTGGTTTCCTTAGACACGTGTGTCAAGCTTTCATCCCTGTGCAATACGATGAAAAGTGTAAGAATGAGAAACATAGAAGGAAATAACAAACAAATGAAAACAACAACAGAAGTCAGTCGTGCATTTGGGGTTACAGCAGCAATTGACCTTACCACGTGGGAGATTATAGCTACCTGCGTAACATCCGAGTCCAAGAAAAAAAACAATGCGGAATGGCTTACTTGGATAATTGTTGATTAAACAAAAAAAAAGGGAATAAGAACAGTCCCTTATACCAAAGTGGTTTCCTTAGACACTTGTGTCAAGCTTTCGTCCCTGTGCAATACGATGAAAAGTGTTAGAATGAGAAACATTGAAGGAAATTACAAACGAATGAAATCAACAACAGAAGTCAGTCGTGCATTTGAGGTTACAGCAGCAATTGACCTTACCATGTGGGAAATTATAGCTACCTGCAAGACATCCGAGTCCAAGAAAATCAACAATGTGGAATGCCCTACTTGGATAATTGTTGATTAAACAAAAAAAAAGGGAATAAGAACAGTCCCTTATACCAAAGTGGTTTCCTTAGACACGGGTGTCAAGCTTTCATCCCAGTGCAATACGATGAAAAGTGTTAGAATGAGAAACATAGAAGGAAATAACAAACAAATGAAATCAACATTAGAAGTCAGTCGTGCATTTGTGGTTACAGCAGCAATAGACCTTACCACGTGAGAGATTATAGCTACCTGCGTGACATCCGAGTCCAAGAAAATCAACAATGTGGAATGGCTTACTTGGATAATTGTTCATTAGACAAAAAGTAGGGAATAAGAACAGTCCCTTATACCAAAGTGGTTTCCTTAGACACGTGTGTCAAGCTTTCGTCCCTGTGCAATAAGATGAAAAGTGCAGTCGTGCATTTGTGGTTACAGCAGCAATTGACCTTACCACGTAGGAGATTATAGCTACCTGCGTGACATCCGAGTCCAAGAAAATCAACAATGTGGAATGGCTTACTTGGATAATTGTTCATTAGACAAAAAGTAGGGAAGAATAATAATTGTTCATTAAACAAAAAGAAGGGAATAAAAACAGTCCCTCATACCAAAGTGGTTTCCTTAGACACGTGTGTCAAGCTTTCGTCCCTGTGCAATACGATGAAAAGAGTTAGAATGAGAAACATAGAAGGAAATAACAAACAAATGAAATCAACAACAGAAGTCAGTCGTGCATTTGTGGTTACAGCAGCAATAGACCTTACCACGTGAGAGATTATAGCTACCTGCGTGACATCCGAGTCCAAGAAAATCAACAATGTGGAATGGCTTACTTGGATAATTGTTCATTAGACAAAAAGTAGGGAAGAATAATAATTGTTCATTCTACATAAAGAAGGGAATAAGAACAGTCCCTTAAACCAGAGTGGTTTCCTTTGACACGTGTGGTAAGCTTTCGTCTCTCAGCAAAACGATGAAAAGTGTTAGAATGAGAAACATTGAAGAAAATAACATACAAATGGAATCAACAACAGAAGTCAGCCGTCCAATTGTGGTTACAGCAGCAATTGACCTTACCACGTGGGAAATTATAGTTACCTGCGTGTCATCCGAGTCCAAGAAAATCAACAATGTGGAATGGCTTACTTGGATAATTGTTCATTAAACAAAAAGAAGGGAATAAGAACAGTCCCTTAAACCAAAGTGGTTTCCTTTGACACGTGTGGTAAGCTTTCGTCTCTCAGCAATACGATGAAAAGTGTTAGAATGAGAAACATTGAAGAAAATAACATACAAATGAAATCAACAACAGAAGTCAGACGTGCATTTGTGGTTACAGCAGCAATTGACCTTACCACGTGGGAGATTATAGCTACCTGCGTGACATCCGAGTCCAAGAAAAAAAACAATGTGGAATGGCTTACTTGGATAATTGTTCATTAAACAAAAAGAAGGGAATAAGAACAGTCCCTCATACCAAAGTGGTTTTCTCAGACACGTGTGTCAAGCTTTCGTCCCGTTGCAATACGATGAAAAGTGTTAGAATGAGAAACATTGAAGGAAATTACAAACGAATGAAATCAACAACAGAAGTCAGTCGTGCATTTGTGGTTACAGCAGCAATTGACCGTACCACGTGGGAGATTATAGCTACCTGCGTGACATCCGAGTCCAAGAAAATCAACAATGTGGAATGGCCTTCTTGGATAATTGTTGATTAAACAAAAAAAAAGGAATAAGAACAGTCCCCTATACCAAAGTGGTTTCCTTAGACACGTGTGTCAAGCTTTCATCCCTGTGCAATACGATGAAAAGTGTTAGAATGAGAAACATAGAAAGAAATAACAAACAAATGAAATCAACAACAGAAGTCAGTCGTGCATTTGGGGTTACAGCAGCAATTGACCTTACCACGTAGGAGATTATAGCTACCTGCGTGACATCCGAGTCCAAGAAAATCAACAATGTGGAATGGCTTACTTGGATAATTGTTCATTAAACAAAAAGAAGGGAATAAAAACAGTCCCTCATACCAAAGTGGTTTCCTTAGACACGGGTGTCAAGCTTTCGTCCCTGTGCAATACGATGAAAAGAGTTAGAATGAGAAACATAGAAGGAAATAACAAACAAATGAAATCAACAACAGAAGTCAGTCGTGCATTTGTGGTTACAGCAGCAATAGACCTTACCACGTGAGAGATTATAGCTACCTGCGTGACATCCGAGTCCAAGAAAATCAACAATGTGGAATGGCTTACTTGGATAATTGTTCATTAGACAAAAAGTAGGGAAGAATAATAATTGTTCATTATACATAAAGAAGGGAATAAGAACAGTCCCTTAAACCAAAGTGGTTTCCTTTGACACGTGTGGTAAGCTTTCGTCTCTCAGCAATACGATGAAAAGTGTTAGAATGAGAAACATTGACGAAAATAACATACAAATGGAATCAACAACAGAAGTCAGCCGTCCAATTGTGGTTACAGCAGCAATTGACCTTACCACGTGGGAAATTATAGCTACCTGCGTGTCATCCGAGTCCAAGAAGATCAACAATGTGGAATGGCTTACTTGGATAATTGTTCATTAAACAAAAAGAAGGGAATAAGAACAGTCCCTTAAACCAAAGTGGTTTCCTTTGACACGTGTGGTAAGCTTTCGTCTCTCAGCAATACGATGAAAAGTGTTAGAATGAGAAACATTGAAGAAAATAACATACAAATGAAATCAACAACAGAAGTCAGACGTGCATTTGTGGTTACAGCAGCAATTGACCTTACCACGTGGAAGATTATAGCTACCTGCGTGACATCAGTGTCCAAGAAAAAAAACAATGTGGAATGGCTTACTTGGATAATTGTTCATTAAACAAAAAGAAGGGAATAAGAACAGTCCCTCATACCAAAGTGGTTTTCTTAGACACGTGTGTCAAGCTTTCGTCCCTGTGCAATACGATGAAAAGTGTTAGAATGAGAAACATTGAAGGAAATTACAAACGAATGAAATCAACAACAGAAGTGAGTCGTGCATTTGTGGTTACAGCAGCAATTGACCGTACCACGTGGGAGATTATAGCTACCTGCGTGACATCCGAGTCCAAGAAAATCAACAATGTGGAATGGCCTACTTGGATAATTGTTGATTAAACAAAAAAAAAGGGAATAAGAACAGTCCCCTATACCAAAGTGGTTTCCTTAGACACGTGTGTCAAGCTTTCATCCCTGTGCAATACGATGAAAAGTGTTAGAATGAGAAACATAGAAGGAAATAACAAACAAATGAAAACAACAACAGAAGTCAGTCGTGCATTTGGGGTTACAGCAGCAATTGACCTTACCACGTGGGAGATTATAGCTACCTGCGTAACATCCGAGTCCAAGAAAAAAAACAATGCGGAATGGCTTACTTGGATAATTGTTGATTAAACAAAAAAAAAGGGAATAAGAACAGTCCCTTATACCAAAGTGGTTTCCTTAGACACTTGTGTCAAGCTTTTGTCCCTGTGCAATACGATGAAAAGTGTTAGAATGAGAAACATTGAAGGAAATTACAAACGAATGAAATCAACAACAGAAGTCAGTCGTGCATTTGAGGTTACAGCAGCAATTGACCTTACCATGTGGGAGATTATAGCTACCTGCAAGACATCCGAGTCCAAGAAAATCAACAATGTGGAATGGCCTACTTGGATAATTGTTGATTAAACAAAAAAAAAGGGAATAAGAACAGTCCCTTATACCAAAGTGGTTTCCTTAGACACGTGTGTCAAGCTTTCATCCCTGTGCAATACGATGAAAAGTGTTAGAATGAGAAACATAGAAGGAAATAACAAACAAATGAAATCAACATTAGAAGTCAGTCGTGCATTTGTGGTTACAGCAGCAATAGACCTTACCACGTGAGAGATTATAGCTACCTGCGTGACATCCGAGTCCAAGAAAATCAACAATGTGGAATGGCTTACTTGGATAATTGTTCATTAGACAAAAAGTAGGGAATAAGAACAGTCCCTTATACCAAAGTGGTTTCCTTAGACACGTGTGTCAAGCTTTCGTCCCTGTGCAGTCGTGCATTTGTGGTTACAGCAGCAATTGACCTTACCACGTGGGAGATTATAGCTACCTGCGTGACATCCGAGTCCAAGAAAATCAACAATGTGGAATGGCTTACTTGGATAATTGTTCATTAGACAAAAAGTAGGGAAGAATAATAATTGTTCATTAAACAAAAAGAGGGGAATAAAAACAGTCCCTTATACCAAAGTGGTTTCCTTAGACACGTGTGTCAAGCTTTCGTCCCTGTGCAATACGATGAAAAGAGTTAGAATGAGAAACATAGAAGGAAATAACAAACAAATGAAATCAACAACAGAAGTCAGTCGTGCATTTGTGGTTACAGCAGCAATAGACCTTACCACGTGAGAGATTATAGCTACCTGCGTGACATCCGAGTCCAAGAAAATCAACAATGTGGAATGGCTTACTTGGATAATTGTTCATTAGACAAAAAGTAGGGAAGAATAATAATTGTTCATTATACAGAAAGAAGGGAATAAGAACAGTCCCTTAAACCAAAGTGGTTTCCTTTGACACGTGTGGTAAGCTTTCGTCTCTCAGCAATACGATGAAAAGTGTTAGAATGAGAAACATTGAAGAAAAAAACATACAAATGGAATCAACAACAGAAGTCAGGCGTCCAATTGTAGTTACAGCAGCAATTGACCTTACCACGTGGGAAATTATAGCTACCTGCGTGTCATCCGAGTCCAAGAAAATCAACAATGTGGAATGGCTTACTTGGATAATTGTTCATTAAACAAAAAGAAGGAAATAAGAACAGTCCCTTATACCAAAGTGGTTTCCTTAGACACGTGTGTCAAGCTTTCGTCCCTGTGCAATACGATGAAAAGTGTTAGAATGAGAAACATTGAAGAAAATAACATACAAATGAAATCAGCAACAGAAGTCAGACGTGCATTTGTGGTTACAGCAGCAATAGACCTTACCACGTGGGAGATTATAGCTACCTGCGTGACATCCGAGTCCAAGAAAATCAACAATGTGGAATGGCCTACTTGGATAATTATTGATCAAACAAAAAAAAGGGAATGAGAACAGTCCCTTATACCACAGTGGTTTCCTTAGACACGTGTGTCAAGCTTTCGTCCCTGTGCAATACGATGAAGAGAGTTAGAATGAGAAACATAGAAGGAAATAACAAACAAATGAAATCAACAACAGAAGTCAGTCGTGCATTTGTGGTTACAGCAGCAATAGACCTTACCACGTGAGAGATTATAGCTACCTGCGTGACATCCGAGTCCAAGAAAATCAACAATGTGGAATGGCTTACTTGGATAATTGTTCATTAGACAAAAAGTAGGGAAGAATAATAATTGTTCATTCTACATAAAGAAGGGAATAAGAACAGTCCCTTAAACCAGAGTGGTTTCCTTTGACACGTGTGGTAAGCTTTCGTCTCTCAGCAAAACGATGAAAAGTGTTAGAATGAGAAACATTGAAGAAAATAACATACAAATGGAATCAACAACAGAAGTCAGCCGTCCAATTGTGGTTACAGCAGCAATTGACCTTACCACGTGGGAAATTATAGTTACCTGCGTGTCATCCGAGTCCAAGAAAATCAACAATGTGGAATGGCTTACTTGGATAATTGTTCATTAAACAAAAAGAAGGGAATAAGAACAGTCCCTTAAACCAAAGTGGTTTCCTTTGACACGTGTGGTAAGCTTTCGTCTCTCAGCAATACGATGAAAAGTGTTAGAATGAGAAACATTGAAGAAAATAACATACAAATGAAATCAACAACAGAAGTCAGACGTGCATTTGTGGTTACAGCAGCAATTGACCTTACCACGTGGGAGATTATAGCTACCTGCGTGACATCCGAGTCCAAGAAAAAAAACAATGTGGAATGGCTTACTTGGATAATTGTTCATTAAACAAAAAGAAGGGAATAAGAACAGTCCCTCATACCAAAGTGGTTTTCTCAGACACGTGTGTCAAGCTTTCGTCCCGTTGCAATACGATGAAAAGTGTTAGAATGAGAAACATTGAAGGAAATTACAAACGAATGAAATCAACAACAGAAGTCAGTCGTGCATTTGTGGTTACAGCAGCAATTGACCGTACCACGTGGGAGATTATAGCTACCTGCGTGACATCCGAGTCCAAGAAAATCAACAATGTGGAATGGCCTTCTTGGATAATTGTTGATTAAACAAAAAAAAGGGAATAAGAACAGTCCCCTATACCAAAGTGGTTTCCTTAGACACGTGTGTCAAGCTTTCATCCCTGTGCAATACGATGAAAAGTGTTAGAATGAGAAACATAGAAAGAAATAACAAACAAATGAAATCAACAACAGAAGTCAGTCGTGCATTTGGGGTTACAGCAGCAATTGACCTTACCACGTAGGAGATTATAGCTACCTGCGTGACATCCGAGTCCAAGAAAATCAACAATGTGGAATGGCTTACTTGGATAATTGTTCATTAAACAAAAAGAAGGGAATAAAAACAGTCCCTCATACCAAAGTGGTTTCCTTAGACACGGGTGTCAAGCTTTCGTCCCTGTGCAATACGATGAAAAGAGTTAGAATGAGAAACATAGAAGGAAATAACAAACAAATGAAATCAACAACAGAAGTCAGTCGTGCATTTGTGGTTACAGCAGCAATAGACCTTACCACGTGAGAGATTATAGCTACCTGCGTGACATCCGAGTCCAAGAAAATCAACAATGTGGAATGGCTTACTTGGATAATTGTTCATTAGACAAAAAGTAGGGAAGAATAATAATTGTTCATTATACATAAAGAAGGGAATAAGAACAGTCCCTTAAACCAAAGTGGTTTCCTTTGACACGTGTGGTAAGCTTTCGTCTCTCAGCAATACGATGAAAAGTGTTAGAATGAGAAACATTGACGAAAATAACATACAAATGGAATCAACAACAGAAGTCAGCCGTCCAATTGTGGTTACAGCAGCAATTGACCTTACCACGTGGGAAATTATAGCTACCTGCGTGTCATCCGAGTCCAAGAAGATCAACAATGTGGAATGGCTTACTTGGATAATTGTTCATTAAACAAAAAGAAGGGAATAAGAACAGTCCCTTAAACCAAAGTGGTTTCCTTTGACACGTGTGGTAAGCTTTCGTCTCTCAGCAATACGATGAAAAGTGTTAGAATGAGAAACATTGAAGAAAATAACATACAAATGAAATCAACAACAGAAGTCAGACGTGCATTTGTGGTTACAGCAGCAATTGACCTTACCACGTGGAAGATTATAGCTACCTGCGTGACATCAGTGTCCAAGAAAAAAAACAATGTGGAATGGCTTACTTGGATAATTGTTCATTAAACAAAAAGAAGGGAATAAGAACAGTCCCTCATACCAAAGTGGTTTTCTTAGACACGTGTGTCAAGCTTTCGTCCCTGTGCAATACGATGAAAAGTGTTAGAATGAGAAACATTGAAGGAAATTACAAACGAATGAAATCAACAACAGAAGTGAGTCGTGCATTTGTGGTTACAGCAGCAATTGACCGTACCACGTTGGAGATTATAGCTACCTGCGTGACATCCGAGTCCAAGAAAATCAACAATGTGGAATGGCCTACTTGGATAATTGTTGATTAAACAAAAAAAAGGGAATAAGAACAGTCCCCTATACCAAAGTGGTTTCCTTAGACACGTGTGTCAAGCTTTCATCCCTGTGCAATACGATGAAAAGTGTTAGAATGAGAAACATAGAAGGAAATAACAAACAAATGAAAACAACAACAGAAGTCAGTCGTGCATTTGGGGTTACAGCAGCAATTGACCTTACCACGTGGGAGATTATAGCTACCTGCGTAACATCCGAGTCCAAGAAAAAAAACAATGCGGAATGGCTTACTTGGATAATTGTTGATTAAACAAAAAAAAAGGGAATAAGAACAGTCCCTTATACCAAAGTGGTTTCCTTAGACACTTGTGTCAAGCTTTTGTCCCTGTGCAATACGATGAAAAGTGTTAGAATGAGAAACATTGAAGGAAATTACAAACGAATGAAATCAACAACAGAAGTCAGTCGTGCATTTGAGGTTACAGCAGCAATTGACCTTACCATGTGGGAGATTATAGCTACCTGCAAGACATCCGAGTCCAAGAAAATCAACAATGTGGAATGGCCTACTTGGATAATTGTTGATTAAACAAAAAAAAAGGGAATAAGAACAGTCCCTTATACCAAAGTGGTTTCCTTAGACACGTGTGTCAAGCTTTCATCCCTGTGCAATACGATGAAAAGTGTTAGAATGAGAAACATAGAAGGAAATAACAAACAAATGAAATCAACATTAGAAGTCAGTCGTGCATTTGTGGTTACAGCAGCAATAGACCTTACCACGTGAGAGATTATAGCTACCTGCGTGACATCCGAGTCCAAGAAAATCAACAATGTGGAATGGCTTACTTGGATAATTGTTCATTAGACAAAAAGTAGGGAATAAGAACAGTCCCTTATACCAAAGTGGTTTCCTTAGACACGTGTGTCAAGCTTTCGTCCCTGTGCAATAAGATGAAAAGTGCAGTCGTGCATTTGTGGTTACAGCAGCAATTGACCTTACCACGTGGGAGATTATAGCTACCTGCGTGACATCCGAGTCCAAGAAAATCAACAATGTGGAATGGCTTACTTGGATAATTGTTCATTAGACAAAAAGTAGGGAAGAATAATAATTGTTGATTAAACAAAAAGAGGGGAATAAAAACAGTCCCTTATACCAAAGTGGTTTCCTTAGACACGTGTGTCAAGCTTTCGTCCCTGTGCAATACGATGAAAAGAGTTAGAATGAGAAACATAGAAGGAAATAACAAACAAATGAAATCAACAACAGAAGTCAGTCGTGCATTTGTGGTTACAGCAGCAATAGACCTTACCACGTGAGAGATTATAGCTACCTGCGTGACATCCGAGTCCAAGAAAATCAACAATGTGGAATGGCTTACTTGGATAATTGTTCATTAGACAAAAAGTAGGGAAGAATAATAATTGTTCATTATACAGAAAGAAGGGAATAAGAACAGTCCCTTAAACCAAAGTGGTTTCCTTTGACACGTGTGGTAAGCTTTCGTCTCTCAGCAATACGATGAAAAGTGTTAGAATGAGAAACATTGAAGAAAATAACATACAAATGGAATCAACAACAGAAGTCAGGCGTCCAATTGTAGTTACAGCAGCAATTGACCTTACCACGTGGGAAATTATAGCTACCTGCGTGTCATCCGAGTCCAAGAAAATCAACAATGTGGAATGGCTTACTTGGATAATTGTTCATTAAACAAAAAGAAGGAAATAAGAACAGTCCCTTATACCAAAGTGGTTTCCTTAGACACGTGTGTCAAGCTTTCGTCCCTGTGCAATACGATGAAAAGTGTTAGAATGAGAAACATTGAAGAAAATAACATACAAATGAAATCAGCAACAGAAGTCAGACGTGCATTTGTGGTTACAGCAGCAATAGACCTTACCACGTGGGAGATTATAGCTACCTGCGTGACATCCGAGTCCAAGAAAATCAACAATGTGGAATGGCCTACTTGGATAATTATTGATCAAACAAAAAAAAGGGAATGAGAACAGTCCCTTATACCAGAGTGGTTTCCTTAGACACGTGTGTCAAGCTTTCGTCCCTGTGCAATACGATGAAGAGAGTTAGAATGAGAAACATAGAAGGAAATAACAAACAAATGAAATCAACAACAGAAGTCAGTCGTGCATTTGTGGTTACAGCAGCAATAGACCTTACCACGTGAGAGATTATAGCTACCTGCGTGACATCCGAGTCCAAGAAAATCAACAATGTGGAATGGCTTACTTGGATAATTGTTCATTAGACAAAAAGTAGGGAAGAATAATAATTGTTCATTATACATAAAGAAGGGAATAAGAACAGTCCCTTAAACCAAAGTGGTTTCCTTTGACACGTGTGGTAAGCTTTCGTCTCTCAGCAAAACGATGAAAAGTGTTAGAATGAGAAACATTGAAGAAAATAACATACAAATGAAATCAACAACAGAAGTCAGACGTGCATTTGTGGTTACAGCAGCAATTGACCTTACCACGTGGGAGATTATAGCTACCTGCGTGACATCCGAGTCCAAGAAAAAAAACAATGTGGAATGGCTTACTTGGATAATTGTTCATTAAACAAAAAGAAGGGAATAAGAACAGTCCCTCATACCAAAGTGGTTTTCTCAGACACGTGTGTCAAGCTTTCGTCCCGTTGCAATACGATGAAAAGTGTTAGAATGAGAAACATTGAAGGAAATTACAAACGAATGAAATCAACAACAGAAGTCAGACGTGCATTTGTGGTTACAGCAGCAATTGACCGTACCACGTGGGAGATTATAGCTACCTGCGTGACATCCGAGTCCAAGAAAATCAACAATGTGGAATGGCCTTCTTGGATAATTGTTGATTAAACAAAAAAAAGGGAATAAGAATAGTCCCCTATACCAAAGTGGTTTCCTTAGACACGTGTGTCAAGCTTTCATCCCTGTGCAATACGATGAAAAGTGTTAGAATGAGAAACATAGAAAGAAATAACAAAAAAATGAAATCAACAACAGAAGTCAGTCGTGCATTTGGGGTTACAGCAGCAATTGACCTTACCACGTAGGAGATTATAGCTACCTGCGTGACATCCGAGTCCAAGAAAATCAACAATGTGGAATGGCTTACTTGGATAATTGTTCATTAAACAAAAAGAAGGGAATAAAAACAGTCCCTCATACCAAAGTGGTTTCCTTAGACACGGGTGTCAAGCTTTCGTCCCTGTGCAATACGATGAAAAGAGTTAGAATGAGAAACATAGAAGGAAATAACAAACAAATGAAATCAACAACAGAAGTCAGTCGTGCATTTGTGGTTACAGCAGCAATAGACCTTACCACGTGAGAGATTATAGCTACCTGCGTGACATCCGAGTCCAAGAAAATCAACAATGTGGAATGGCTTACTTGGATAATTGTTCATTAGACAAAAAGTAGGGAAGAATAATAATTGTTCATTATACATAAAGAAGGGAATAAGAACAGTCCCTTAAACCAAAGTGGTTTCCTTTGACACGTGTGGTAAGCTTTCGTCTCTCAGCAATACGATGAAAAGTGTTAGAATGAGAAACATTGACGAAAATAACATACAAATGGAATCAACAACAGAAGTCAGCCGTCCAATTGTGGTTACAGCAGCAATTGACCTTACCACGTGGGAAATTATAGCTACCTGCGTGTCATCCGAGTCCAAGAAGATCAACAATGTGGAATGGCTTACTTGGATAATTGTTCATTAAACAAAAAGGAGGGAATAAGAACAGTCCCTTAAACCAAAGTGGTTTCCTTTGACACGTGTGGTAAGCTTTCGTCTCTCAGCAATACGATGAAAAGTGTTAGAATGAGAAACATTGAAGAAAATAACATACAAATGAAATCAACAACAGAAGTCAGACGTGCATTTGTGGTTACAGCAGCAATTGACCTTACCACGTGGAAGATTATAGCTACCTGCGTGACATCAGAGTCCAAGAAAAAAAACAATGTGGAATGGCTTACTTGGATAATTGTTCATTAAACAAAAAGAAGGGAATAAGAACAGTCCCTCATACCAAAGTGGTTTTCTTAGACACGTGTGTCAAGCTTTCGTCCCTGTGCAATACGATGAAAAGTGTTAGAATGAGAAACATTGAAGGAAATTACAAACGAATGAAATCAACAACAGAAGTGAGTCGTGCATTTGTGGTTACAGCAGCAATTGACCGTACCACGTGGGAGATTATAGCTACCTGCGTGACATCCGAGTCCAAGAAAATCAACAATGTGGAATGGCCTACTTGGATAATTGTTGATTAAACAAAAAAAAGGGAATAAGAACAGTCCCCTATACCAAAGTGGTTTCCTTAGACACGTGTGTCAAGCTTTCATCCCTGTGCAATACGATGAAAAGTGTTAGAATGAGAAACATAGAAGGAAATAACAAACAAATGAAAACAACAACAGAAGTCAGTCGTGCATTTGGGGTTACAGCAGCAATTGACCTTACCACGTGGGAGATTATAGCTACCTGCGTAACATCCGAGTCCAAGAAAAAAAACAATGCGGAATGGCTTACTTGGATAATTGTTGATTAAACAAAAAAAAAGGGAATAAGAACAGTCCCTTATACCAAAGTGGTTTCCTTAGACACTTGTGTCAAGCTTTTGTCCCTGTGCAATACGATGAAAAGTGTTAGAATGAGAAACATTGAAGGAAATTACAAACGAATGAAATCAACAACAGAAGTCAGTCGTGCATTTGAGGTTACAGCAGCAATTGACCTTACCATGTGGGAGATTATAGCTACCTGCAAGACATCCGAGTCCAAGAAAATCAACAATGTGGAATGGCCTACTTGGATAATTGTTGATTAAACAAAAAAAAAGGGAATAAGAACAGTCCCTTATACCAAAGTGGTTTCCTTAGACACGTGTGTCAAGCTTTCATCCCTGTGCAATACGATGAAAAGTGTTAGAATGAGAAACATAGAAGGAAATAACAAACAAATGAAATCAACATTAGAAGTCAGTCGTGCATTTGTGGTTACAGCAGCAATAGACCTTACCACGTGAGAGATTATAGCTACCTGCGTGACATCCGAGTCCAAGAAAATCAACAATGTGGAATGGCTTACTTGGATAATTGTTCATTAGACAAAAAGTAGGGAATAAGAACAGTCCCTTATACCAAAGTGGTTTCCTTAGACACGTGTGTCAAGCTTTCGTCCCTGTGCAATAAGATGAAAAGTGCAGTCGTGCATTTGTGGTTACAGCAGCAATTGACCTTACCACGTAGGAGATTATAGCTACCTGCGTGACATCCGAGTCCAAGAAAATCAACAATGTGGAATGGCTTACTTGGATAATTGTTCATTAGACAAAAAGTAGGGAAGAATAATAATTGTTCATTAAACAAAAAGAGGGGAATAAGAACAGTCCCTTATACCAAAGTGGTTTCCTTAGACACGTGTGTCAAGCTT